>NC_041719.1:6277872-6421570 GCF_900700375.1 Denticeps clupeoides | reverse complement strand
ATCTATTCTGGTGATGCTACCTCTAGATAAAAGCACTGTAAGTCACAAGACGGAAGTTCAGTAGAAGTAGAGATCTTAGAGATTATGCCGACTCAGAACCTAGTAGATGTATTTACCCATATAGATATATTCACCAAAATGTGGTTCATGTTCTGTTTGAGCATCTTATTTTTTTAGAAACCCTTTTTGGTGAGTATTAAGATCACCTAGGATAAAAATGATTGATGTGTTGGTTATAATGCAGAACGCAGATCCTGTCCTGGGGTGGACACCTTTTCGGGCCCATATAGAGGAAATCTGCCCTTACCCCACCCTTTCCTTTCTATAAACCACTGTGTTTGCACCTCATGTTGCACAATTCCCCTGCATGTCATTTATTTTGCCATATGTTTTTCATGTTTAGCTCAGTTTTCCAGTGTCAAATGCCGTCATTTAAAACATAGCAGCCTCGTAGTAATTATTACTGAGGATAATTGTCCAACGACATTTCTCTCCCTGCTCCCACAGCCGCAGCCTGAGCCGCTTTCAGTGCTCGTCTGCGTATGACCAGTCGCAGTTTAACCCGCACCTCTTTGGGGAAGGGAACCGAGGGGCCACAGGGCCTTCAGTAGTGGGGACCTACAACCCTTATCTGCAGGGTGCATCTCTGAAAGTGCCCGGCATGGAGGGCTATCAGGGTGGGGGTAACAGTGCTCCCGTGGGCACCTATGGCAACCCCTCTGCACTGCAGCAAGCTCTGCTCTCCCCCACACCCCTGGATTATCCGCGGCCGGCACAGCACGTCACTCCCACGCTCCAGGGCCTCCTGTCTCCCCGCCATTCTCTGACCGGCCATGGTGACCCCCGCCTACCCCCAGGAACTCGCTGCCCTGCTGAAGCGGCAAAGCCCTCGACTAACCCCGCCCACACCTCCCAACGCCCCCCAGGACTACAGTGAGCTGCTGCTGCTGCGTCAGATCAGCCAGGAAGAGCTACTGGAGCCGCCCCCCGGCCAGCCTGTGGGCCGACACTACCACCCACTCCTGCAGATCCCATCGGCGGACTGCCCGCCCCCAACGCTTCCCCACTCTGAAAGCATGGAGGAGGACGAGTTGCCGGGCTACCACGAGGGTCTGCTGGCCAAGGTGTCCCCTGAGGGCCATGACATGCTGGGGCCACCACGAGGGAGCACCCCACCTTACAGCTCCAGCACGCACAGACACACTTATATGAGGAGTGGCACCTCCACCAGAGGTAACTGAGCTTATAGAACAGACTTGTTCTAAGCCCAGCTGGAGTATCTGCCAGTAAAAGAAATGGCGTTCTCTCTGTATCACTTACATAATAGTCTTCTAACAAAATGTTCTTGTTCATTAGAATGTTCTTGCAGCTAGAATATTATTTGTGCTGCCATATAAAATCGTATATACCACATATCCAGTTTTCTCCTAATTTGAACATGCCACTTGTAAACAATATAGAATTAGATTTTATCTATTGTATTACTACTGTGGCAAGTTGCTTAAGTTCCTTAAGATGTCTTGCTGTGAATGATTATAAGAGCAGAACGGATCGCCAAAAGGCTTAAAGTTAAAGGATACATATTCCCTTTCACCATTTGTATAAGATTTGTGCGTTATTTTTGTTTGTACAATTTTAGGATGGAAAAAGCAAAAGGAATACCATTTAAAACAATTTCAAGGACTGATTGGTCTAAAGTCTGCCGAGTTAGCCTGAAATGCTCTGGCTAGTGTTTATAAGCTGTGATATTCACACACACACACACACACACAGTACAGGCCAAATGTTTGGACACACCTTCTATTTCAATGTGTTTTCTTTATTTCCATGACCATTTACATTGGTAGATTCTCACTGAAGGTATCAAAACTAGTTATGAGAAGGTGTGTCCAAACATCTGGCCTGTACTGTATGTCTATGTAAAATACATGTTCAGCATTTAATAAGACCGCCCAAGTATCACAGCTTATAAACACCATGTTTATATATAAAAAAAGGGTGATGGTTAAAAGCAGAGGACACTTTTCGTTGTGTCGCCGTGTGCTGTGCTGTGTATCACAATGACTATCACTTCACATTCACATGTCAGGTTCAGGCCCATTCATTTGTATCTGTAAATAAAGTTTTTGCCAATCATTCAAATTCTGCTCTCACTATTCACAGAAACAGACAAGGGTGCCCAAATGGTTTGCATGCAACTGTAGTGACATCTGAGGCTGAATTCTGTTAAGAACAGCATGTTGACCTCTCTGATTGAGGCAAAGTTGTGGTAAATGTTCACACCATCATGTTGAGAAAACTGTACAGTTGCTGGTGGCTAATGTGTTGCGTCCTTTTCTCTGAACCCTCAGAACCTGGAAGTGAGCATGTTGACTGTTGTACCCCTGGACAAGCGATGGGGAGCCCTGACCACAACGGTGTCGGCTACGGAACCCGGGTGCCTCAGGGAGATGGGTATCGGGCCCGTGGTACCCTGCAACGCCATCACACCATTCAGACCTGCGACGACGCTTATGTGTGTTTTACGTGTGGCTTAAGTTTTCTGTATAGGCCATATTTATTCATGTTTGAAAAGGTGCACTGAAACCAGTTAACTTGTTTTACGCCACTGCTTACTGTTATTTTTTGGAGCAATAGTTCCCTCTGGTGGTTGAGTTTTGAACGTGCCTCTAATCGGCCATACTCCGTCTCTGCAGGACCAGGCGGAGCCCATGTCAGGAATGAGTCTATTGGCTGGGAAGGCACTGAGCTCTGCCCGCATGTCAGATATCCTCAGCCAATCATCTCTGACCGGAAGCCAGCAGCTGCACCAAAAGGAGGAATCAGGTTGGAGAAACACACACACACACACACACACACACACCCAACAGTGTCCACAGTGCATACACTTAAAAAGAACCCTGTGCTGAGCTGCCTCCGTCATGTTGCAGTGTGTGATGTGGAAGGTGAGCTCCACTCTGCAGCATGCTACCCCTCCTCCTGCACCAGCGACATGCTTCTAAGCTACAAGCCCCCCGACCTGCAGTACAGCATGGAGCAGGCAGGGGTCTAACACAGGTGGGTTCCCCTTCTGCCTTTTCAGAGGGCGTCTTTTTACACCGCCATCTGTGTTTTGTGGGAGGGTAAAAATCCCTATAGCTGCCGAGTCAGTGTAAAGGTTTTTTTTTTTTTTTTATAATAATATAAATATTATTAGTTATTGACTCACTTTTTAAATTCACACTCTGACACTGCAGTTCCTGCAGTCTGTTCCAGTTGCTAAACTAAATTCTTAACTCGAACATTTGCCATTCTTAAAAGTCATCAGGGAGTTCTTTGGCTCTTCAGCTACTATGTCATTTCATTGTTAATTAAATTAAATGCAAACTGCATTTAATCACGTAGATGTTGAAAGTAACAATTTCCCTCAGTTGCTCATAAGGAATAGTTTTTTTTTTTTTTTTATACAAACTCTCCTCTGGATTTCTTTGGTGGAACTTGCAGGTTGTATGTGCTGTGCTCTTGCTGTGGGAGTGTTTAAAGTGTATTGTGTGTCCTCTTTCCCCAGGGGCTGCTACATTGTATAAAGGTCCATATCAGCCACCTGTGTTGAGCAGCATCATGCCAAACCGCCATTGTCTGTCTGGAGGGGGAGCTGTCAGCCCTGGGGGTCAGGGAGGCTGCAGCAGAGGTTGAGGGGAATGGGTGGAGGAGGGGTCAAGTTGCCCGCCTTCCTCTGCACATCCACCAAGCAGTTGCCGCCATTGGCTGTCCTCCTCATTTGCTCTTCCATCTGATTGGATAAATGCTGGGTGGTTCCTCCTACCTCCACCCCCATTCGCTTCCTCCTCTGGCCCTCCTTCTGCCCTTCCCCTCACTCTATCGGCCACCTCTGCCCTCCCCCCCTACTCTAAACTGTTGCCATAGCAACACACTCATACACCTCAATGTTCAAGGCATACATGAATCACTCACATACACATACAGACAACACACTGTTCACATACAAACCATACATTAACACAGACAACCCAAAGTATTCATGCAAATCCTGTGCACGGGATGAGGGAGGCTGCTCTGCCCCCCTCTTCTGTGTTCCAGTGGATCATTCCAGCGTGGGCTGTGATCAAGGAGCCTTTGAAGCCCTTTTGGAGCGACCCATTCCATTTGGCTGGCAGGGTGGGTTGCGAGATTATAGGCCCAGGGTGCACTCTCAAATCCCAGTGGAGCTCAGTGACATCAAAACTGCACAGGACAACCAGCTCTCGTACCTTTTTTGGTTTGTTTTTGTTTTCATCATTCTTTCTTTTAATTTTTATAAAGGCATTTTTACGGCTAATGTTCATGTAGGACTTATCATTATTGTTACTTTTATTGTTATTACTGTTTATGTAAAATGACTTTTATTGTTATTATAATTATACTGATTATTAATATTATTAATATTATTCTTATTAAAAGAGAAATAACAGTTCTGTGTTGCAAGGAAGACAGCGTTTTTTTCGCGTATGTAATTCTGCACTTTTGGTTCTGTTCCTTTTTCCTGTTCTTAGATTTTCTTCATTTTTCGGTGTTCAGTCCTGTATTATTTTACAGTTGTCCTTATTTTCCTCATTCATTCATTCATTCATGCATTCATGAATTCATCCATGTACTTCATTCCATCTGCTCTCTTCTTTTCTCTCGCTCCCTTGCCCCCTCTTTTGTGTCGGTGACCGTTTGTGGCATTGTGGGTAGTTATAACATTCTTTCCCGTTTCCTGTACAGCAATGCCATGCATAGAGTGCAAAACCAATTTCTGTATCAAAGCTTTTTTTTGTACGTTTTATTTTATGTGGAGGTGCCAGGGAGGCTATTTTTATATCGCTGTTGTTATTATTTGTATTTTCTGATGTCATATTTTCTCTGAATACTGAGGTTCTTAGCCAAAAGAGGATAGCGGGGGGCAGAGATAAGTTCTGGGGTTTTATTGATAACTTGAAGAGCTTTTTTTTTTTTTTTTTTCTCCATTGTCATTTTTGTTTATTTGGTTGCTGCTTCCATGTTGAGGAGTGAATGATTTTGGTGTGAAAACTGATGCATATCGGGGTGTGTAAATGTGACATTCGAGTGCTCCAAATCACCGCCTCCCACAATCCTCCACCATCTCCATCCTTTCCCCCCTGAGTGTCTGCCGACGGCGTGCTCTGCTCTGGACACACAGCTCCACTGCAGGCCCCTGTATTCAGATCACTGTCCCACCCCCCTTCAATTAAAAAAAAAAAAAAAAAAAAATGGGCAAAGACAGACTGACTGCTCGCTCGCCTCCCTCCCCCTCCAGACTCGGAAGAGAAAATAGACTTCGCTGCGCTTCACCCTGGAACACTGGAGCGACGGCTTTTTATTCAGAGACTTGAAGTTTAGGAAAGAAACCGGAGAAGAAACCGCTGCCTGTGTTTCTTGCCCCCCACCCCCCCCATGCAGTACTGTATGTACAGTGATCAGCTGACAAACAGTCATGATGACATGATGGCGTGGCGCCATTGTGGAGGTCAACGTGGGTCCCAGTTCTCCCAGTTGCATGCTGGTCTCTTGGCCCATGCGCTTGCCGTGACAGCTGACGAGAGGCCATGTTACTCTTTGACGTCATGAATTTCTTGTCTTATTTCCTTGTTCTCCTCTCTGTACACCAGCCCTCTTCTCAGCAGCTTGTCTCTTTTTCTTTTACTTTTTTTTATTGTTTTCATCTGTCTCCTCTCCCCCCCCCCCTTTTTTTTCCCCCCCCTTTTCTTTTTTTTGAGTACAAAAAGTACTAAAGTGCAACAAATGATTTAAAACATAAAAAAGAATTCAAACCAAACTGAGATGAATAAATAAATATATAAATAAAGAACTAAGTTAAAGTTTAACAAAGTCATGTGTTATCATTTAAATGGCATGAAGGGATCAGCGTGGACTTTAAGGACTTCAATTATTTGTCCATGGGATAATTGAGTAATTGGTTCAAGATGTACGCGTTTTGTTGTATGGAATAATATTCTTCTGGGTTTTGTTCTGACATTTATTTGTTAAAATTCTTTTTTTTTTGTTAACTGAACTTTTTCGAGGAACCTGGTATTTTTCGACCGTTTCATAGAAGCTTCGTAGCCCTCTTCCATGATTAAATCTCGACGGGCGTGTCTTGCCCCGATGGGGGCGTGTCTTGCCTCGATGGGGGCGTGTCTCGTCGTGGGCGCGATCACTCGTCGCAGCCTCTGCCCTCGACTGCTTTCGCCTGACCGATCCGGCCGACGGCCGCAAAACAGAGTTTAAGGTTTGAGCGAAACGCGAAAATTGAAAGTCCCACCCCTCTCTCCTGGTGACACCATCCCTCTCCCTCCGCCACGCCTCTTTCCTCGCCCCGCCCCTTCTGACTGGCGACGGCATGACTGCCCGCTGTCGCCGGTAAGCGCGACAAGCTGCAGAGTGTGTGTGCGTGTGCGTGTGTGTGTGTGCGTGCGTGTTCCACAAAGCCAAGGAGGGGACTGTCCCGAGCATCCCAGAATGCACCGAGCGACAGCGGCTCGAGTTTCACCTCCAGCTGCCGCCGGTGCCGAGGTAACACTTCCTGGGACGTGATGCGCGCCGCTCCGGGGGACCGAAATTACCGCACCGCGCGTGTGTGTGAGAGAAAGACCGCGAGAGGGATCGTCGTGTGACCCCCACCTGCTGTAGGTATCTTTCACACGAGGCCTCTCCCCTTGGACGCGCCGGGGATGGAGGGGTGTTTTGCGCATGCTCATTGTTACAGTCAAGTACAGGATGCTGGCGGGCTTTTAAAAAAGACATTTGAATGCATCGTTTTCCTTTTTTTTTTTTTTTTGTTGCCTTTGATGGAAGTGCCGTGTCTGTGTCCCCGTGACGGAAGTCCCCGACGGGACCGCGCCGCACGTATGCGCCTCCTGTCCGCGATGCCGGGACGTGACGCGCATGATCCCTGGGTCTTCGGGGACCGGCCGCCAGCCTCCGAATCTCCGTCGATAAAACCTCCGCGGCAGCCGGGACTGACTGCGGCTGAGCTGAAGCGCTGATGCCCCCACGATTGATTGACCGATTGACAGCCAGCGCGCCAGTCCTGGTTTGATGGGGAAACCCACGCGTGTTTTTTGTTTGTGTGCATGCATCTGCATCATGCATCTGGCCGCAGAATTGGACCGGAGCCTGGTGGCCCATTACAGGGATGCTGCATTTTGAACGAGCCCCGGCCATTGGTCCGCTGCTCGGCGCAGGCATCTCGCCAAATCCGACGGGAAAGTTCTGCGTCCAGAAGGCCGTGCTGTTGTGACGCTTCCGCATGCTGCTCGTGTCCAAAAAAAAAAAAAGAAAAATGCGTTCGTGTTTCTGCACATCGTCCCCGCACGTTTGGTTCTGCCGTCTGAGTGTTTTTGCTCGTTTCTCTGCAGGCTGGTGCACAATGAGACGTGTGCGTCTGAAGCAGGGCCCTGGTTTCAGCCTCCTGCTCCTGCACACGCTCACCTGGGCATGGACAGGTGAGGTCCCATGCTCTGTTTGGTCCCATGCTGTGTTTAATAAAATGCCATGCGTTTGTGGGGGAAATAGCAGACGCCGTGTGCATTTGTCCAAAAACCCCAGGCGCGATCGAGCGGCCCCCCAAAATCGATGGGCAGCATCGCTCGGTGGTGACGCTGCAGGAGAACAAAACCCGGCAGTTCAGGTGCCAGGTGGACAGCTGGAGCCCCGACGCCCCGACGCTTCTGACCTGGTACCTCAACGGAGAGAAGCAGAGCCAGCCGCGGGACGAGGGCAGCGTTCGCCCGGCGGCCAAGTCCAGGAAGCAGTCGCGGGTGCTGAAGCAGGACCCACAGCGCAACAGCACGCTCTCCCTGCGTGCCCGCAAGTGGGACCGGGAACTGGTGTGTGTGGCCTCCAATCCCCAGAGTGGCGAGAGCTATAACGCCACCGTCACCCTCAACGTGCAGTGTGAGTCGACTTCCATGCCATACCGGGACCTCTTTACATTCATCTGGTTAAAATGCAGTACAGGCCAAAATTTTGGACACCTTCTCATTCAATGTGATTTCTTTATTTTCATGACCATTTACGTTGGTAGATTCTCACTGAAGGCATCAAAACTATGAATGAACACGTGGAGTTATGTACTTAACAAAAAGTGGAGACCTGGCCTCCACAGTCACCGGACCTGAACCCAGTCCAGATGGTTTGAGGTGACCTGGACCTCAGAGTGAAGGTAAAGGGGCCAACAAGTACTTAAGACCTCTGGGAACTCCTTCAAGACTGTTGGAAAAGCATTTCAGGTGACGACCTCTTGAAGATCATTGAGAGAAAGCCAAGAGTGTGCAAAGCAGTAATCAGAGCAAAGAAACTAGAATATAAAACATGTTTTTAGTTATTTTTTTGTTAAGTACATAACATGTGTTATGTGTTCATTCATAGTTTTGATGCCTTCAGTGAGAATCTACCAACGTAAATGGTCATGAAAATAAAGAAAACACATTGAATGAGAAGGTGTGTCCAAACTTTTGGCCTGTACTGTATATACTACAAAATGATGTCATGATGAAATATCATAATAAATAACCAGAGGGCTCAATTTTAATTATGTGGCCCTTATCAGGCTGCTGAATTTTTACCTTGAAATGCTGTTAATTCTAAGGTTTTCTTTGTTAAGATGTAATTAAGACCTCATATCACTTTGTATTTAGTGCTTTGACCATGCTGGTAGATTTTCAGTATTCGTCATTTCAATGAGAAAGAATAAAAACTACAAATTTAGAAGGATCTTCATTCAAATTTAAGTAGCTGTAAAGTGTGTGTTTATTAAGATTTCTAGAGGATAAATCAGTTTTTGCCTCAAAGCGGGTCCAAGCGCAGCTGTCAGAGACTCAGTATCAGTATTGTTCTCTTCTTCTCCTCCAGACCTACACAACTACATCCCGGTGTAAAGTTTCTCCCCTTGCAGGCGCTGCATTAAATCCCCATAACACACACATCCTGAACCCCAACAGAACACATTCACCTGTAACATGGTTAACCAATTGCAGTCCCCGGGCGCGCCCGTCCCGTCGGCAAGGCATGCTGGTCCCAACTCATTGGCCGGGCTCCGCCGCCACACAATATATTGTATGTGAAAATACTGGGGACCGATACCACGGCCTGAGAAATGTCTGTGTTTGAGCGGCATGTAAGGGGTTAATCACAGGCGCTGAGTGGCCGCAGCAGCAAACTCTTGCAAGACGAGAGAATTATCGCATACATTGCACGGAGTGACCAGCCACCCTCGGTAGAAAATGTGGGATTCCTGCGTCTCCTCCACGTAGTATGCGATTTCGGACGCAGCATTAATTTATGTGCCAAGCATTTGTGTGTCCAAATTTGACCAATCAGATCTTTATACCCGCCTCCCAAGTAGGTGATATAATGTAATTGGCTAGACTGGGCCATGTTATGTTAATATACATTTTTTTTATGTGGATTTTGGCAATATGTTTCCACTACATACCAATTTATTTAAGGCCTGTACACTTTGCTTAATAGTATTTTCTTATTTCATTTTTTAATAATATTTTTATATATATATAAAAAAAACAGGGAAGGCCAGGAAATTTTGTTTAAAAGATGCTCTTGTTTTAAGACACTCTTGATGAGTGTATGGTTACATGTAAATATAAAATAATATTTGAAAGCAATTCATATTGTGTTGGCAGGTCTATGGTAACAGCAAACAAAAAATCAGAATATCTGCTGAGGGTTTTAAGTCATTCATAATGTTTTGAAGTCTAAATATTTGCAACTTCCTTGACATATTGTTTCTTTTTAGCCTGAATTAGATTTAATTAGATCAGATGAATATATATTACCTGTTTATTTCACTATGATCATTACATATATAAAAAAAATGTTAATAGCTAATAATAATAATAATGATAATAATTTTAAAAGCATTTCTCTAGGGAAATGTTATATCACAAGAAATATCGTTATTGCAATATTCAACAACAATATTCCATATCGCATATTTTCCCAATATCGTGCAGCCCTACGCAGTATCGTTCCTTACCTCGCAAATTTTAATAACGCCCAGAGGGCGTTATGGAAGGGTGGTTGACCACTCCTTCCAATACAAACCCAATGTTCCACTTCTAAATCAGCAGTGATTCTTGTCAGACACTGGCCTTCAACTGTAGATTGGTGTTTACTGCACTTACTCAGACGCCCTATCCAGAGCGACCTCTTATTAATAAATACCGTCTTTCCTTCCCCTGTAGTCCAGCCTGAGATTCTGCGAGTGGACGCTCACTACAGTGAAACATCTGACCCTGGCCTCTCCTTGGTGCTCTTTGCGTTGGTTCGCTCCAATCCCCCTGCCACTATCACCTGGATCGACCAATCCGGTCACCCGGTGGCCAACGCCTCCGATTTCCTCATCCTGGACTCGCAGAACTACCCGTGGCTGTCCAATCACACGCTGCGGGGTCACACCCAACAGCCTGGCCGGGAATGTGTCTGTAAATGCCAGCAACAGCATCGGTGCTGCACAGACCAACCTGACCCTCTCAGGTAACCTTCAGTCAATCGGGTGCGGACAGGATTTTGTTTCGTGACCCTCCACATTGAACCGTCTTTTATTTCCCAGAATTCCTTCAGTCCCGAGTGGAGGTCCCAGTACTGGGAATCGTGACGGGGGGGTGTTGGGCTTCGTCACGCTGCTCATACTCACTCTCATTGTGCTTTGCTTGCTACATAAGGGCAAGGGGAAAGATTTGGTGAGACTGATTGGCGATCCATTCATGATCAGCTGACCACTGTATACTATAATTGCAGACAATAATCCACAAACCATGTCTGTGTGTAATGCCATTTTTGTTTTTTTTCTTGTAGAGGAGCCAGTGGAGATTGCACTAGAAGCAAAATGGTAAATTGGGACTCTGCCTAAAATATGCATGTTTTATGTGTGCTTTAGGTACAGATGAATGATTTCTATGTTGTTGTTTTTTTTTTACCAGTGTACACCAGGGGGCGCCAGTTACGTTTCAAAAATGCTGATTTGCTGTAAAATATGTCTAGTGTTCTTTTTGTTGACAGTTTTATGTATATTATTTTTGAGGGGTGAGTGGAACTTTTAAAGGGCAAGTGTAAGATGAGAGAAACTGTTTTTGGATGAAAAACCTAAATGCACTGCATGCTGGTGTTCAAACGGGTTTAGATGAAGGTAATAACAGTGAGAAAAATCTGACCATTTCCACTCTTTTAGACCTACATTCACACACATATATACACATACATACAGATACTACACTACACTAAAAAACAGCCTACAATTGCCCCCACAATCAACCTATACAAAAAAAATAATAAAAATGACAACCACCCCTGCAGAGCTCCACCGAGACATTAAACTGTTTCACCCAGGAACAGAAGGGATATCTTACTCTAACCAGATCGAGAAAAAAACCCTTTAAGTGAGAATCACATCCTTTCCAGTTTAACAAAATAAAGAATATCTCGTATCCAATGAATTTGGCTGTGAGGTTTAGAGCATTTCCTGTTTGTTGTAATTAATCTTCTCGCCAGTAATGTAGTTAAAGGCCAGCACGTCCCTTTGAAGGAGGTGAGGAGAAAACCCTGAACAATGTCCCAAGCGGGTATGCTCTACTCTTTTCCCCACATATTCTGTCAACATGTCAAATATCTCAGTCCAGTACTGGTGTGAAGAAGGGCAAAGCCAGAACATATGAATAATATTGGCAGAGGACTGCTGACATCGGCCACACAGACAACCGCACCTTAGTGTAAATGAATGGTGTAAGATCTTAAACTCTATGAGGCCAAGTCCAGCGTAATTAGATGATCCGTGAACTCGCAGCAGAACCTCCTTCCAAATCTCACGGTTTCCATTCTTTACTGAAAACTAAGATGCTTGTCTCACACTTTTACAATTAGTCAGACCACATTTGACTCTTCTTCAATGATAGTCTGAAATAAGTTTAGTCTCATTTCAGTTCATTGCTGTTTAGTAATATAGTTTAGTAATTATATATTATATATGATAATCTTTTTGTGCTTTTGTGTGTCTTTCAGCAACGAATCACCCAAGGTGCAGATCGACAGTGTGTATCTTCCCCGGGAAAACATGTCCTTACCCTCCACATGCAGCTGAACGATGTGAGCACCTGTGTAAGGGTGTGTATCCCCGGTGGCAATATTGGTGGTGTATCTTAATACCATGATTTTTCAAATGCACCGAATACCATGATTTTTCTACAACGTTGTTTCTGAATGTTCACTAATCTTTGTCTTCAGGACGTCAGGAAGCCAACAGAATCCAGGGGAGAAGAAGGCTGATGAAGAGGAGGAGGATCTTTCGCTGGTGTACGCCGCCAGAGGTCAGGGTGGAACTGGCAAATAAAAATGTCTCCTGGTGTAATTTGAAGCATGGTTTTACAATGTGCACGCGTCTTCCCAGGTTTTGCCCGGTACCCCATGGTCGGCTACATCTACAAGGTGAACAGCGTGAGCAGCGACGAGATCTGGCTTTGACTCACTGTACCCCGCGGAGTCAGCTCCAGACGTCCGAGTTGGCGGGGAAAGCCCACGTGATCATGTGATCATCCAGAAACAGCCACCCGCGATATTCATTTTCACCCCCCAGCTTGTGTGTCAGTCCATATGTAAGCAGCTCCGTGCTTGTGCCCTCAGACGCCGCCGTGTCTTTTCTGTACCAGTGTTTGGCGAAACCTCAGAGCTTGGGCCGCTTTGAATAATGCAGTGATATTAGTATAACCTAAGAGAATGTCCATTATGAGCAAAAAAATAATACATATATTTATATTAAATACACAAATCTATCATGAATACCCCCGTAAAAAGTCTTTGTATATCTGTGTGTGTGTGTGAGAGATGAACTATGCATATGATATCGTGTATGTACATGTAAGAGATGAAATAAAGCGCACTACGAGACCCTCGTGCCTTTCCTCGGCTCTTTTTGCAGCGGAAGGAAGTGCGGAGCAGCCCGTTGTCGGTGGTGATGAGTGAGATGGGCGCCTCGGCGTTCGGCGTGTGGCTGAAATGAAGGGGTGATGAAATGTCTACTCTGTTGACTGGGAACACTGAAAAGTAACTTTTGGTGATGAATATTTCCCGCTGCAACGCGGCGTTGGCGGTTTACTTGTCATTGTTCTGGGTTGGCGCAGGGGTGCGAGTGCAGGTGTGTGTGTTGGTGGACAGGAACAGGTGCAGGCAGGGTGCTGTGGTCTGGCCTGCTGCCGTCGCACCGGAAGCCGCTGCTCCACTCTGTCACTTCGCCTCTTTCAGCAGCCAGGATTCGTCCCCCGGCACCTTGCATTCAGGATTCTCCAGGACCACGGCCAGCCCGGCACCAAACTTCCAAAAATTAAACTAAAAAAGGTTCCCCAAATAAAACTTCTAAAGATCATCTAGATTCCACCGTTTTTGGAGTAAAATTAAAGATTCATAGCCACACACCCAGGTAGAGGGCTTTATTATCACATTCGGTGATATCCTGTTATTCTACCGTAGGTAGGCCTTCACCCTCCTGATGAAAGTCTGAGAAAGGCCAGCCAGTCACGTACACTTCCTCTTCAGCTGAGAAGTGAGGAGCTGCTGAGTGGCAGGGCCACCAGCACACGGTGACGGCGTGACATCGGCAGGCATCACGCATCACGCATCTCTCTTTCTTTGGAGGGAGAAAAAGAAAACGAACAATGAAGTGGACGATTCTCTTCGGTCTTGTTTGCATGCATGCCTGGATAACAGCCGGTAAGAATGAATTTTTGTGTGGGACTTTAAAAAACAACACACACACACACACACACAGAATCTTATGAACTGCTGTTTGTACTTCTGTTCCAAGGGAACGATGATAAGTTGGACATAGAGGTGAAAGAACATGGTGATGTGCTAATGCTGAAGTGTGACGGGGGAAGTTGGACGGGGCAACAGATTGAGAATCCATGAAACTGGAATACAAGGATGAAAATTCTGGAAAATATGAATGCCGTCACAGCACGACTGAGCTAAGCAAAATCATTCATGTGAAATTCCGTAGTAAGCACCATGTTATCATGTTATGAATATTTATCGTAATATTGCTGTGTTAAACAGTTCTAGATGCGTTTTTTTAATTGTATGTTTCATTTGACTCAGCGGGTGAGAACATGATTGAGTTGGACACTCCAGCCGTGGTGGGCATCTGCGTGGGCAACATCATCGCCACCATCCTAATCGGAGTGTCTGTGTACTGCATCGCAGCCCAGCCCAGCCAGCGAACCTTTTCCGGAAGCAAAGGTCGGAGCCTTCCGAATAATAAAACACAATTCACACAATCCATATTCATTATGTGTCTATTCAGGCGGTTGGGAAATTAATTAATGATGAATTTATTATATTAACATTTATATTATAGTTTATTTCATTATTTAAAATTTCTCTCCCTCTCACAGTGTCTCAAGCATCTGACAGGCAAAACCTAATTCCCAATGATTCCATGTATCAGGTAAAGGTTTACACTTAATATTCACTCCTTAAAACGATAAATATTCAAAACACAGCACATAATGTATCAAATGTGATATTATTTAACATTGTGATATATAACATTATACGTGCGGCAATGTGCAATATTAAAATCTAATGCTGACTTCTGTTCATTCAGCCACTGAGAAAGGGCCAGTCTTCTGACTATGACCAGCTGCACATCAGGAAAAAATAACCATCGCCTAACCTGACAATTTTCCCCAAATATCTGCAGCAAATGACATTGCATGTGATTTTTAAACTTAATTTTAAATAAAAATGAATAAGTATAAAATCCATTAAACTGTGGTAGTGTAACACAATCAGTAACAACTGACTGTAAGTCGCTCTGGATAAGGGCGTCTGATAAATGCTGTAAATGTAAATATTAAATGTTAATGCCTGGTATATACAAATTTCAGTTGTTTCTTTCCCCACATTTATGATTTTCTTCAACCTACGAGGGTAAAAATCTACTGGACAGTAGGAATGTTAATCAATCTTCCTGCAAGTTTCATTCCAATAATAATATAATAATAAGATGTGCAGCAGAAGATCAATCACCAGTGATTTTCAGTAACTGGTGTCCATGATGTTAAATGTTATTATACAAAATTTGGGGGGAACACGTTTTTGGTGCATTTAAAGGACATCAAGTGGGTCATTGTTTGTGTTGTAAATGGTAGCTACTCTGGTAGCTGGAAATTTCTGTTAAAGATGGAATGATGGAACTAGAACAACAATTAGTCTTGCATCTTGGGTTCTGGTGGAATGCTGTGTTTGTTAACCCAGGTCGGTCATTTAAAAAGTTTCATTCATTGTTATAGACAACCTCTTTTCATCTTAAAATAGCTATGATGATTTAACTAGATCATATTAATGATTTTTTATTATACTATTTTGATTATTTTTTATTCAAACCCATTTCATGTTTTTTTTAATGGATAAAAAATGAATTTTGCATATGACCCTAAACTTTTAAATAATATTGTGTATATTTTAATTTTCATGCCTGAGAACAATGCAACCTGCTAATTTTATGACTTGTAAGCAACTAAACATGCTTAAAGACAAGGTCTAATTAGGCCTGATGGAAAATCTTTCTGTTTTCATAACTGCGAAGTTGCTGTAGATGGATAATACCAGCTTTAAATAATCATTCCATTTTCTCACAACTTTTGGGGTTCCACCTCATCTCAGATTTCTTGTGTGCTGATTGGTCAGTCTCCTGCATATGCGTATGTCTTCATCTAGGAGACCAACGAAGCCCAACATATTTTAATTGTGACTGGCATAGATTCTGTGGCCAGAATGAAAAGCGTGTAACATCCTTTGTGTGACCCCTGTCTACAGAGAATTCTGGATTTATGTTTGGATCTAAGCCATTTCAGCATTGAGTTTTCACTCTTTTCCTGGATATCGTTGTCATTTAATTGTGGTTAGTTGTAACTGGACGTCTTTGTTAACCTAGGTTTATTTTTTTCATTTATGTATTCACTTCAAATTGTATCATTACTAAGCCGAATAAATAAATCTGATAAATGTAAAATATTCACTCCCTTTAAAATAAATCACATTTGTTCCAGTAAAATCAACAGATTTATAAATAATACTTTTATTTTAGAAAATTAATTTCTACAGAATCATGTTTAATTTGAAAGAATGCACGGGTGAAAAAACAAACAGGAAGTGAGATTTGATCTCAAATGTCTTTGAGACAACAGTGTCTGCTGAACAGTCTGCAGGGCCAAAAAAAGCTCCACAGAACTAGATCCAAGTAAAACCTGCTAATCGCCAGGTCTAATAGTTCAGTGCCTGCAGGGAGGCCATCTTATGACACCATGTCCCCGTTTACCTCGTCTGGAACACTAACAGAGAGGACAATTAATGGCACAGGCGTTACTAGAAGAATTGTCTTGAGAACCTGAAAACCTCCTTCCTGAGTGGGTGTTTCATGGTAGCTTGATGTTCTGTGGTCTCCATCTAAACCAAACAAGAGACGCATTCTTGAACTCCGACCAGGCACCCAGAAGCAATTCCACACCTGCTGTACACAAGATGTACAAATGCGGACCTGCTTAAAACCTGTAGGACTCTTGAACCCTACAATCCATCTACCATCAAGAAAATACGCAAATATAAACCAGGCGGGGTGCAGTCATTCTCACTTGATGCCAGATGAAGAATGTGAATCAGACGCGGATGTGGATGATTTAGGTCCACGCCACCGCAAAAATTACATTGTACATTTTCCACGCATCACACCATAAAAGACTTTATTTGTTTAGCTCATATTTCAAATACATAATTCACACAGTTAGAAGTAACACGTCATTTAACACGTGAAAATGAAACATCTTTACACAGTAGAGGAGCCCGGATGAAGATCAGATGAAGATGTCCCTGGCCCTCTAGCCCATCCTGTTCACCGCTGCGTACGTGTCTCTGCTGCGCGAACCAATGTTCAGAGGCTGTCACAAGAAGAATGAGAAGAATCACACACCTGACCCTTCTGGAGTCACACCAGCATCAGAGCTTTGAAGGCGGGGATACCTGATAGTCTGGCTCGGGGGGGCTGTGGGGCGTTCCTTTGTCCACGTGCTGCAATTTAGCAAAATAACAGAACAGTCACATGTGAAATTGATGTTCCTGACATGATGCTTTCATTCCACTCATTGCCTAATTTGGATCGTCAACAGGATGGAAGCACAGGAGGTTGAAATGAAGACATTTTTGTGAGGAACAGATGCTCTAAAAAGCAAAAAACGTTGGGACAGACAGGCAGGTGGGATGAAGAAAATGCTCATCTTACTTTTTTGTGGCGTGGACGGAGACCTGCCCTTGGCGAAGTAGTGCACAATGAACATGAGAAACGTGGTGACTGCCAGGTCCAGCCCGATCACGATACCCAAGAAAGTAGCATTTAGATCATAACAGTTTGGGCACCCTGTAAAAGAACGACTTAAACTCTCAAATTACCACGTTTGTTAGTAACCCATCACTTGTGGATGCAGGGTAAACAACCAAATAACACATTATAATATATATATATTTTTTATATTCATAATTACCAGGGATGACGGTTCCTTACCCTTTCCTTTGACATAGAATTGAACTGTCTTATCAGCACAGGAATACTGGCCCTTGATACTTTCTGAAAATTTGATTTTTTCGTGCGTTGCGTTGAAAACCACGAGGTTGTTGTGCTCCTTTTTTGTGGTCTTGTCCCCATCGAACTCAGGACACTGGAAATGAACTGAGTCTTGCCAAAATGAAACATCTGAAACATCTGTTTTTAAAAACAGCCGTTATAATGGCATTATGGAGGCATCCATTATAATACAACAAACCTCAAAGGCTGAATTTATTGACAAATGCAGGCATCACCGATAGACAGAAAATAAAATGTCTTTAGAGAAAATGAACCAAATCGCCGTTACAGTCAGCATTTGTAACATGTCCAGCAGAGAGTGTTTCTAATCACTTACATTACACATTAAACCAATAAAGCACACACCATATGATCATAACCAGCTACCTCTGGTCCAAAATGCTCGATGTGAAGGAAGAACAGAGAACCAATTCAAGCTGCTCACCATGACCTTTGACACAGAGGACGATGAAGGACAGAAAAAGAAGGGTAAAATTCATTATGATTCCGCTCCTTTGCAGTTCTTTTGGTTTGTAAAGTTCGTGCGTCTTCTCTCTGCATGTCCTCCTCAGTCAGGCAGGAAGCTGCATCATGGCGCAGCCTGGAGTCACTTCGAGCCTCAGAGGAGACCCTGTCGTGCCTGAAGAGTGCTGATTGTGGACATTTCACACTTATTCTTGTCCACACTGTGTGACGTGCAGAATAGTGCTTTTTTTATCAGAATTTTATTGTGAGAAATCTGTGTTTTTTTGTGGTGTGCTGTGTTGGAAACTGTAAAAAAAATCCTTCATTGCGTGTTTTACTGCTACAGAGCTCAACTAAAGAATCTTGCTCATAAACAATATGTTGTCTGGGGAAGTAATTCATTCTGAGAAACACCCGTTTCACCAGCTTTTGGACTGGGTTTTGTTTCATTATACTGTGGACATGAAGTTATGTGAAGTTAAGTCTGTTTTTATGACACTCAAACATTCTGAACGCATTGTGTAAGTCTGGGTAATTCTTTCCATTCTGCATCTGTTGAATGAAGTTAAAGTTCATCGTAACGTTCGCCTGGATCGTGCAATGCAAGTGCGTGTTAAAGCTTTGGCGCCACCCTGGCGGACAGCAGGAGAAAGCGGCCCTGATGTCGCCCGGGTCCCCCTCTCTAGCACCAAGACAGCCCTGACCTGCAGTGGAGTCCAGTACCGAGCTGTCGGATTGAGCCTTCGCCGCACATCTCACAGCCACATCAGCGGGACCATGCAGTGTGGCGGGGCGCGTTATCCCGCTGAAATGGGGTTCAGCCCTCTCGGAGCTGTTGTTGAAGGAGGCCTTGCCTCCTACTTTACTCTACAGTGCTGTATTAATTACAAGCATAACATCCTGGCTTAACTACATTAACTACAGCTTGTGTTAATTACTTCACCATCACCCACTGCTGAAGACCACGGCCTTTACATCAGATACGACCCCCTACAGACACCTACAGGAGTTCTGCGGCGGATGTTCTATTTCAGTCAGCAGTTATGTGGTTGAAGGAGGACCGAAGCATCAAGCTGCCCTCAGTCACACACACACACACACACACACACAAAACAAACGTTTCCAAAAGGTCTGTAAGGGTTTAAGTTCATGCCGAACCTTAATAAGTCAAATGGTAAGTAATATGTTTATGGCATTTGCCTTTTTAACCTACATATAAATATACCCGTTTGATTTGCGACTGTTTTTCTAATTATTATTATTCAAAGTGGACATATCGAACAAACAAAAAGTCAGTTTATGAACTGATTCTCTATTTTTTCCAAGCACATTAATATTAATACGGCAAACAAACAAACAAACAAGCAAACAGCAAAGTTGCGAGTCTGGTGAAGTTTATAAGACAGTCAGAAAATTATTTCAACAAAGAACTTTCCACTGACATCCTCATTCCTCCAGACGTTAGGGTTTGTGTAATCATGACTGTAATCTCCAGATCATATGTCTGCAGCGACTGTAACTGTTTTAAAAAGAGTTTCCATTCATTTAACTGCAAGGAAAATAATTTTGTGCAGATTTTGCCAAAAGAAAACAGGAATTATGGTGATTCGATTTTTTGCCAATCTTACAGTTTCACAGCTCCAGACACTGCTCTTGAATTAAATACCATTTCACTGCCCTTGGCTCCTTCTGTAGTATCTAACTGGTTCTCTTGACTGCAGCGTACGTGTCTTTACTGCGGGTGTAGTCGCTCAGGGGCTGGAAACCAAAAAATAAACATATTTTACAGGTTGTAGACAATGACATTATTAACAATGACCCGCGTTGTTAATATTTTGCCATTATAAAGGTTAAATTGTCTCTCACCTCATAATGTGTGTTGTTCGGCTGTGGTGGGGCATCTGTTTAATAAAGGGCAAAATCAGAAATAATACACACAATGTTACAGTACAGAAAAAAATCTACTAATCAAATGTAATAATTCATTATCAATGTTTTTATTTACCTCATCATGGTAGTGATCCGATAGACATTTTATCATAGATTACCCAACATTACATGATTGGTAAGTCTAGTTAAAATATTTTTAGTGTGAAAAGTATATTCTCTATTGCAACGTGTTTTTTTTTGTGGCCTCTCAAAGAAAATTTCCCCCAAAACATGAAATGGTGGCAGTAAAGAAAGACAGCTGAACATTATTATGATGAACATTATGGATTGTGTCAGTGCGGCTGGAGCTGTAGTGAGACAAAAAGCGGCAACAAATCCCGCAGTCATCTACACGCCTTGTCAGGTACCTGCGGCAGATCCAGACTTCCTCTTGCCGCGGACCCATGCGAAGAGGATGACGGCCCCCGTGATCAGCAGGTCACAGGCAATAGCCCCCAGCATAACAGCATAATCCACATCATAACAGCCCTCACAGGCTGTAAAGGAACAAGAGGACTTCAGCAGGCCATGCAGCAGCCCTCAAACACCTTACGATGTTCACGTAATAATACTGGCTGTCCTAATAATAGTCATGGCTGCCCACTGCTCATCAAGGGTGATGGGTTAAATGCAGAGGACAAATTTCACTGTGTGCACTGTGACAATCTGTGTCACTTCACAAATAATACTGCTTCTTTCACATTAAAGATCGAAGCGCCTTACATGAAAACACAGTACAGCTATGCAAAATTCTTAAAAACAGTGAGGTAAAGTCACAGTTAAATAAAATTAAAATAGCATAAAATATAAACAGATAAAATTCTGTTCTCTGAATCTTGCCGTTGTTCAGACAAATGAAAGGCTGAGAATGATTAGAATGAAAAAATCCGGTTTGTAAATTTGAGTGGATGCAGTTGTAAAGTAGTAGTAACTACACAAAATTCAGTGTCATGTTTAAAAAAATGCCTCCTCACCTTTTCCTTTTATATAAAACTGGATTGCGTCTCCCTCACAATGGTATTTTGGTTCTGGGGTTTCAATATAATTTATTGAATTTTCCACTTCATCGTTTTTCTCATTGTAAAGTTTTGTCCCGTTAGGACAAGTCATGGTCACATAGCTTCCATAAAATACCACATTGCCTGGAATAAAGTATAAAGTAAGAAAAAAATATAAAACATTAGTCATTTCTAATATCTTATTTTTGCCCACACCTGTTCCAAAACGGAGGATTAAGCAGCTCTGCGATTTTAAAATGAAATAACACAGCATGAAAGAAGCAAATGAGAAGATTTCACCTTCGTCTCCTGTCGCGGATGTTGCGACAAATAAGAGCAAAACAAGCACGGCCTTCATAATTAGATTCATGCAAAAGAAGTAAGAATTATAAGACTAACAAGGAGAAGACACCAATTCTCCTCCACCCTTCTCCTCCGTCTCTCTTGCTCTCTCTGTGCCTTTAGATGGGGGGAGGAAACAGTATGCGCTCAGAGAGGTCTGAGCTCGAACTTCCTACCCTTTAAAGCTTCAGGACTCGAGCTTGACTTTAAGCACCGAGGGCTTCCAACAGCTGTTAGATTTGGAAGGACAGGCGACATTAATGCCATTTCTCATGAAGTTTCACATGGTGCTCATTGCGCTGGACGTCTGGACTCTTCTGGAAGATCTTCCACTCAAGAAATGCAATGGAATCACGAGTCGCCTGTTAACCATACATCTAAGGAGCACATCGAGAGAGCTGATTGGTCAGACAGGTCATGGTGACTTAAGGCAGCATGTTTCTCACTTAAAATGATTGAGTGGAATGTAAATAGAGAGAGCAGAAGCCAGAAAAGACTCGGGTTCAAGTTTTATGAAATGTCAAGGATTTCGACACAAGCACACAAAAATGTATTTTTTTTTTTTTGCCTTTTTCCACTGAGAATAAAGTACTATTTCTGCTGAACTGGTTCTTCTGTTTCCTGATGAGCTGTGGTCGAACCTGCATGAATACACACAGAGTCGCAGCGCATTCTACACACACCAAGGCCACAGAAGGCCCTGCAGCACACGATGGAGCCGGACTGCAACCCAACCAAGATCAGTGCTGCCCAGGCCAGAGGCTCGAACCTGGCTCACACTAACGCTCTGAGGGGGCTCCCCCTAGCGGCTATTTCAGGCCGACTAAAATGGTGCAGGTTTTTTTTTTTTTTTAAGTAAAGGTACACCTATGTACCTTTACTTAAAATACGACTCATCCTGACAGTAAAGGTTGTAGAAAACCTCTAAATTCATTAAAAGAGACTATATTAAAAATGGAATGATCTTTCCAGTCCAAACCCTATTAAATATTGTTTTTAAGGAACACTAAATTACTGGCAGACCAATTGTCATGTTCTTTTGAAAAACTATTGCATTTGAAAAAGTAAGGTTTGATATTGACAATAAGGGCGGTTCTATAAATGGGTCCTTTACACTTAACCCATCTCAACCCCAGGGGGCAGCCAGCACAGGCGTGTTGGGACGATAGTGGCATTATTCAGTACTCAAACCAGCAACCTTCTAAATTTGGGCCTGCTTCCTTATCCACAAGGCCACCACCACCCAATGGTGGTATTGTAGTGTTCTTAAAAAAAATAAACAAACAAAAAACACTGGAGCATGTAGGTTGGCCACAAAATAAAATTGCCAAACTATATATATATATATATATATATAAAAGAAACTGCTATGAAACCCTAGCAAAGATTAAAAAAAAAAAAAAAACCACCCAAATTGCTGCTGATCACTCTTCCCCCATGTTTATCAGTAGAAGCTATCAGAGTTAACCCCAAAACTCCAGAAATAAGGTGAAAACTGCACATAAGAAACAAAACTGCTTTATTGCAAAGATTCCTTTAATCCATGATGAGACATCTATAGGAAGACAGTAAAATCCACCCCATCTTGACAGGGACGCTTACAAAAGAAGTTCAATGCAGTTCACAGAACACCAGACTTTTGTTTTATTTAAAAAAAAAAAAAAAAAAAAAAATTAAATACAAAAATTTGGACAATACAATCTAGATGAAAAGCATGTGGTCAGCAAAAACATCCCTTGGAGGACTATTATACGAGGAAAAAGGGAAGTGGAGCGGAGAGGGAGGTCAAAAACCAAAAATAAAAAAGGGGGCTGGGGGGGCAGGTTGGTTGACGATGAGCTCCACCTAACGTACAGCATTCGAGCCGACAGACAGCAGCACTTAAGACCGTGAGCGGGAGTGGCTGTGGCGAGGGGAGTACTGGGGAGACCCGCGACCGCCACCACGCCGGGGGGAGTAGCTGCGACTGCGACTTTTGCTTCGGCTGCGACTCCTGCTGCGACTCCGGCTCCTTGAGCGAGACCTTCCATAACTGGGGCTACGAGGGCCATCAACCTTCACCCGGACATATGCTGTTTCACCCTGAGAGAGAGAGAGATATTATATTACACACCGCCCATTCATACGTGGATGGATTTACATACAAAGCGGTCAGACACTAGAAAATAATCAGGATAACCCACCTCGTGTGAACGGAACTTAGTGTTGTCCAGCTTCCGAACGGCGTAGGTCATGTCCTCCTTGCGCACAAACTCCACGACCCCAGTCCCATCACGAAACACGTCTGCGTAGCACACGTCACCCGCCTCTCGCATGTGATCCTTCAGGTCCTGCCAACTGCCACTGGGAGGAAGTCCTGGAAGGCAAAGACAGGGACTGGTCAAAACAAACCTGGATTCTGGACGGAAGTTGTGATCATCTTCATATAATAAAACTGCTTGACTGTGCTGTGATATTACACAGATTCTGAACGTCAGTATTTAAACCTTTATTCATTTCAGAACTTTGTGGTCACGTGGGTCCAAACAGAAGCAAAAGTTGCCATTTACACCCCAATTACAACAGACGCCCCCCCCAAACTCACCTGAAACAATAACTCTGTACTCTGACCGCCGGGAAGGGGGTCCGTATCTCCCCCTCGGCGCTCCGCCCCCCGCTCCGCCGAAGCCGCCTCGGCCCATGCCCCGTCCGCTCCGGGGGAACTCCACGCGCAGGCGGTACCCGTCGTAATCGTAGCCGTCGCGTCCATACACGGCGTCCTCGGCGTCCCTGGAAACACACGCAGCTCCTGAGCGCCGCTACCAGCCGCCCCCGAGCCACCAAGCGCTAACGCCACTCCGGTTCGAGCGCGATTCGGACCCCGGCTAGCCACGCGGCTAGCGGCTAAACAAAGCGCGCCGCCGACGCCGAGCACGCGCTTTGTTTTGCTTCCACGCGCTATTAAAACAAGCAAAAAGATCGGAAAAGAGAGGGGGGGTAGAAAATAAAATTATAATTTCCACGAGGAGCAGCAGAGTTCGCAAAGAGAGGCGCAACTAGCATGCTGGCTAATAAAAAAAACGTGCACGACGCGGAGCGAACAAAACGCCGCCGAGCGCCACAGATTTCGCGCGGCAAAGCAGCCGGCGCCGCCCGGGCACAAGCGGCCGCGGCGAAACGCGCAAAAACGGGTAAAATGCGCACGGCGACGCGAGTTAAAAATAAAAAAAAAACCACGCGTTCGTCTCCACACGACAGGGCTTGTGCGGGAAGTAAAACTCCGGCAGCGTGGGCGCCCATTGATCGGAGGCGCTAATTAGCTTAGCCTCGCCGCTAACTGCCCGGCTCACTTACCGCGGATCCTCGAACTCGACAAAGGCGAACGGGGGCCCTCCGCGGCGGTTCTTCAGGTCGATGTCCCGAATGGCCCCGTACTTGTAGAAGACGTCTTCCACGTCCTTGGTGCGGATGTCGGGGGGAAGGTTCCCCACGTAGATGCGGCAGTCGTTGTTACCCGCCGGGCCTCTGATCACGCTGCTGCCGCCGCCAGACATGCTTTTAAAAAAAAAAAACCCCAAAGTCTTTATATTAAAAAAAAAAAAAAAAAAAAAAAAACCGCTACCGCGCTAAATGAACAGCCGCCGCGCAGAAGCCAGAAAGAGAAGCCGGCGGGATAAAACGGCTCCTACTACGCATAGACGCCAAATAAAAGTCGCCTCAGCAAAGGCCCGAGCTGGTCCGCAGGCTGAACCGCGCGTCGCTGGAGCGGAGGGACTGGGAAGCGGAAGCGCCTTATGTTGACCCGCCGGAGCGCGGCCACATCCGCTGGAAAACCTAGTTCACGTCAGCAGCGACGAATGGATCGACGACCGAATGGATGAATTGAGCTTTTTTTTTTTTTTAATTCTATTTTATTTCACGATCCGCGTTGGAGTTTTACTTTGTTCTAATATTATGCCGTTATGTTGTTTTTATTCTCGCGTTGTTACGTTGTGCAACCGCACTAGATATTTCTGCTAAATAGCTACTATAAACCACTTTAACTTTTATAAATCATTATAAATTACATTGCATACTTTTTTTGCACGATTCACCCCCTGTGAATATACAATGAAACTAAATGTGCACAGTGTGTTTTGCATTTATGTTTAAATCACAAGTAAATCATATTTGACAAATGCATTCTTTTAGGCAATGAAAAAAAAAAAAGGTTTCTTTCACACAATGCAAATTTTTATTATCAGAATTAGTGGTATTTCTGCTGTAGTTTTAAAACACACCACCACTGGCAATCACAAAATATATCATTTCAGTTAGACACTGTAGCCATCTATCAGATCCAGAATATTCTATTTTAACAATGTGAAACAAGCAGAGCGTTACCCTAACATAAAGTTATCCTTAGTTAAACTAAACACAGGAATCACGATTTGCATTTTTAATTGGCAAGTTAATTTAAGATTACTATAATACTAGTACATTTTCCTGGTTCCATAGCAGCCTCTTTCCAATATGTTGTCTTCAGTTGAACAGGCTACATTTTAGACATCTTGTAAATTGATATTAAATGACATCAAAGCATCTAAACTCAGTATAATTGTCTAAATATTAAAACTAAACTGAACATAGATAGCACAAAGCTCTCAGGTCAGCATTATGGGTGTGGCTGGGAATTTCGCTCTTGATCGAGGAGTGTTGGGGTCATCAGCAGATCTTAGTAGGCGTAGTTGGAGATGTAAATGAACTGTTCGCTGTTGTCCCCGCAGAAGGTGTACCTCCCCTGGGACGCCAGACTGTTGATCTGGTGAGGAAGCATATAATGTGAAATAACGCGAGACGCATCAGAGGGATGTTCCAACTGTTGCTGCCCGGGGAGTGTTAACGTGCCTCCGCCCGCTTGATGAACTGCTCGGTTGCGGCGTTCTCGTTCTCTCGGTGCCCACGCCACGTTTTCAGTGCGGAGGCCTGCAGGGCGCGGCCGAAGGAGAAGGACAGGGCCCAGGGCTTCACCAGTGGGCAGTTGTTGATGGCGTTCAGGTTGAGGGAAGCCTCCTCCTCGCTCTGTCCTCCTGAGAGGAACGTCACCCCTGCAGGGGACAACGTAACATACTCCAGTAACAGAGCACTAAACAACTTATTGCGGCATCCATTCTATTTCTTGGACAATATGCGGCTCTCAATATTATATAAGAACTCAGAAATTCATCTATTTCTTAATAATCTGTTAAAAAATTAAATGGCTAAAGTTAGCAATTGCTTAACTTGTAGGCATATCAAAGCATTTTATATTCAACTGCGCAGACGCCTGGACTGCCCAGCACTTTATGAGAGAGCTGTGTTGGAGCTACGCAACCTGTGACAGCGGGGGGAACAGTGCGACGTAAGGCGGTCACCGTGGCCATGGCAACTTCCTCCGGGGTGTATTTGGTGGAGCAACTGTGGCCGGGAGTCACCATGTTAGGCTTAAGTAGCGTGCCCTCCAGATAGACATGATGTTCGAACATGGCCTTGTACACGGCAGTCAGGACCTGCAAAGCAGGCACATACAGCGGCCAAAAAGTCCCTTGAGTGAAAGTAAATGGGAAGCGTCAAGGTGTATGTAGCGCTGGTGACGGAACCAACCTTCTCTGTCACAAACTGACAGCATTTCAGGTCATGGTCTCCATCTGGCAAGATTTCCGGTTCTATAATTGGCACAATACCATGCTAGAAGGATATTGATGGGGCACATTTTAGAAATCAGTTTAATAATAATCTTAAACATTTTAACAAGCTCACTAACATCCTCGAATACTGGGCCTGTGAAAAAGTAAAACACATGGGAAGTGATTGTTGCATAATTTGTGATGTAATGGAATGGAATGGAATGGAATGGAATGACTAATCTTAAAGAACATAAAGTACATACGTTTCTATGGGAAAATGGCACACGTTTTTTATCACCTCCTTACCTGCTGGCAAATGCTAGAATAGCGGGCCATGACTTTGGCGTTCTCCTCGATGGCATGTTGGGAAGGCGTGGAGTCACTGATCTTCAGCACACAGCGCCACTTAGCAAAGTTCGCCCCCTCTTTTTTGTACTGAGCACAACGCTCTGACAAGCCATCGAGCCCTACAACAAAAACTGCGGTTAGCACCGCTCACTCGGCCCTTATTTTAATGGTTCTAAGACTTGACGGCATGGGTCATGTTTGCCAATATCACATCAAATATGGATTCTTGGTTCAAGGCAAGAAAGGGATTGCTTCATAAGTGAGGGAAGGAATGAAAAAAATCTAGTAGTAACATTGAGACATTGAAACTCCCACTTTACACCAACCAAATTAAGGCTTTTAGTCTATGACTCAACAATAAAAGTTCTTGTATGTATGATGTATATGGAGCGACTTGAAGAATATTTTGCCAAATAAATGTTTGTGGGCTCTATAAAGGATGCCCAATCTGAATAATCTTCATCTGATAATCTCAACTCCTGCCTGGCTATTTTCTATAAACTAATTCTATAAAACTAAGCAGTCAGTCCTTTCTTCTTCATGTGTATTTGTGAGAACCAAAGCACTAAAATAATAGATGTTCCGGGTCAAGTCTTACTCAACACGGTGAAACCTTGCGTATGCCTGGGTGCATCAACTCTGTTCTAGACTCTTCTAGAACCTTCTATTGGGATTATGTAATCTGTTTATTTACCCTGTGTGGTGGTCTCTCCATTAGTTCCTGGTAATGGAACCACCCCTTTGTCAACCTGTGAAAGCACAAGTGAAAAGATGTAGGTATGAGACAAAACCTGCCTTTCATTACTGCTAAAAAGAATGTACCTTAATTCCAACGGTGATCCCTTTATCCTTAATCATCTTAATGAAGCGAGTTCCATCGTCTGCAGTCTGGTAAAGAGTTTCGTGGAAGAAGATGACACCTCCAATGCAGCTGTTGATGCGGTCGTCGGCACTAAAGAGCACCTGACGAAACTGTCGGCGGTTCTCTTCTGTGTTCTCCACACCTATCTGGTTAAGGCGCTTTCCCATGCTGCCTGAAAGGCACGAATACACGCACTAACACAAATGTCCCACGAAACCACAGTTTCACACCGTGGTGGGGGTTCTATAAAATCCATCTGAGCACATGCGCATTCCATTTATGTTTAAAATCTCCCAATTTACAGCCGGGGGCAACTAAAGAACGGATTTCAGAGAAATTGTCCACCTACTGACCCACAGATTCATCTGCAGCCAAGATTCCTTTCCCAGGGGCTACAATGCGCAGGGCGATCTCATGTAGCTCCTTCTTCTGGTCAGTGGACAAGGTGGGGAAGTGGTGTGCCATTTCGAACTGCTCTCAAAGCCTAAAGAGTCACATATTTTTTAAATTGGTTAATTATGAAAGAATGAACTACCAAAAAATGTGCATCGCAGGCTCGACTCTGTTACAAAGTCAGACGGATGTCATTATTCAAGAGTTTAAGGTCAAAAAAGAGACAAGCAGAAAAGCACTGGCCACTTGTCTGTAAATAATATTCATACAGCACAAAAAATACTTACACAGATGCATAGAAATCAAACTAAAAAAGTAAACCAGCAATTTCAGTGCAGTGTAGGAATCAGTAAAAGACGCAGACGGAGTCTTACCGGGCAAGGTGCTGGAAAGGGTAAAAAGCCTTCGTCGCTGGGATGTTCGGGATGCCGTCTCTCGTCCTGACAGGGTAATGATGTTCCCAGTCTCCAGTGACAACACTAAAGCGCAACAACTCTGAGGCGGGGCTTAACGTCATGACCTCATTCGTATCCCCTGAAGAAGAAACACTCTTGTGCATTCCGAAACCCTTCAGATGCGAATGCCTAGTGATACGGTGACCCGTACGAATCCCGGTCTTAAAAAGCTTTTTATGTATTGTTTAGCTGGCAGTGCCCAAGAGTTTCATCTAATAAGGTCGCACGAGCTTGGTCATCATTCTGAAAACCTGAAATGGATGTTTTTAGAACTTTAGCGTGAACACTTAGGCAAAAGCACAGAAAAAGTTTTATTAATTGTAAGGTATCATAAGTTTCCATTATTACATTTACGCTGTAAACTACATAAATGTAACTGATTAAATGAAAACATTTGGATTGTCCACATCTTGCTTAAATGTTTATAATGAGAAAGATCTCAGTTCTCATTTAACCATAAAAACACCTTTCCCCCTATTAATGACTTAATTAGGTGAAACATGCTTTAGGCTAATCACCAGGGTCTCAGAGCAACCCAGCACAAAGTCTAATCCATAAGAATCGGTGTTTAAAACCATTAAGGGGGCCAGGAATAAGACTTCATGGTTTGTGAACGTGGAAATAACTCTGTGATCCAGTTTTCAAGGACAGAAAAGGAAAGACTGGAATAATTAAAATAATTAGAGAGTATGGAAACTGGAGGTATGTGATAAAAATGACCCAGAAAACATTTGCGAGAAGAAGATCGAGTTATGATATGTATATATTGTTTTTACATATGGATATTTTAAGAATAACCCCCACCCCTCCAAAAATAATAAAAGAACCTGCACAATGTGTCGCATAAATGGTCATAAACAGACTTACATTGTGTAAAATGAAAACACTATCACTTCCACTCAGTCCATCCCAAGCACATAATGACATCACTTGGCGCTGGGAAGAAAATTGCTTTGCAAAGCATGAAAAAAGTCACATGACGGACAATCAGTGAGTGGACAACACTAAAAAAAGAACAGGCTTGGACAACAAATGAAATACGATGCTGGACACCTTCTTTTTTTTTTTTAAGACGCCTGAAGACGGCAGTCTGAACCACACAAGCGGCTCTGATTATATTTAGCCTCCTCCACAGGGGGCTGTGGCTTTTTCCTGATACCTAATTAAAAACACTTAATAATGCTGCTTTTTTTTTCGGTCTCCAATTTTCAGTTCTATTAAGGTTGCTCCCTTAAGGGTTTGTCTTTGCTCCCACAAATAGGTCACACCAAGGTCTAAAAGTTGGATAGATGTGTTCAGGTATAATATATGTTAAATCAGACTTTACAGGCCAAGGCAGGTTGCAGTCTGAAGCAAGCAATTTTGTAACTCATTAAAATCTGCTGCAATTAAGCTCTTGATTAATTCTCATCTACAATGATTTAGTGATGTAATGATTATTAAATTATATAGACGCAACAGCATGAAACCCACAGCCAGACTTTGCAAGGCTGAACATCTTTTTTGACAACCTAACATAATTTATTGGCATTTTATTACTTTGCAGATGTACAGTGCGAGGTCTGTTGCTCTTCTGGTGTCACATGGCATCTAGAACCTACACCATTTGTTCCTCATCTATGAACAACAATATGTGTGGGACAGTTTCCAACACAGCAGTCATGGTGGGATGTGTGTGGTGTGTTGGTATAACTTCATCAGCGTGAGGCCATTCTGTTGAAGTGAGAGAAGGTACTAGACATTTAAAGTGAAGTGATTGCCAAATGTGATACACAGCACATGACAACAGCTGGGAAAAATTCCTCAATTTATGAAGATTATCAACTTAACAGTAGTTCATATGACTTTATTTATTAATTCTAAAAATGACAAGCCTGAAATATCAGCAGACTTTTGACAACTGAAGAGACCTGCATCGGATGAAGAGACCTGCATCGGATGCTGGCCAGAGAGAAATGCACACATCTGCCCCCGTGTGGATATCCCAGGAATTCCAAGTATATGTTTTTATGACAAACCATGCAATGTTCCACAGATCTTTTACATTTACATTTACAGCATTTATCAGAGGCCCTTATCCAGAGCAACTTACAATTAGTAGTTGCAGGGACAGTCCCCCTGGAGACATTTAGGGTTAAGTGGGGTTTGAACCTGGGTCTTCTGGTTCATAGGTGTCTTCTGGTTCTAGGCTACTACCACCCACATTTCTTTCTTTGCTAAGGCTGAATGCACAGTGATAACACATTTCTGAGCATCTAATAGCTGGAACGGTACTGCATGTGGCTGGAGGATAAGAGAAAAGTGAAGAATATTTGTGGGTCTGCTAAAATCTCACTACAAGACCACATCACGCACAGCTTTTTTTTTTTATTCTCACAACAGCTTAAGCTGTGCACATGAGCCTTCCTTGACCTCCTTTTGCAATGCCTGCATTGAGAGCCTTTGCATGCAAGAATTTCACTCTTGTGCACTATACCTGTGTACTAGTCACAATAGAGTCTGTATAATAGATTGTGCTAATTGTGCTAATGCTGGTGCAGAAAATGTTTCAAAGACAGGAATTAAGCTTATTTTACAGCCTTTTTTCTGGAGCAGCCTCATTATCATAGAACAATAGATGGAAAGAAATATAATTTCCACAACATGCACACTTTCATTCAATTTAATTCATTTAATTCAATTGTTTGGTTCCCATTTACCCATTTAAAAAAACACTCTAGTGGCAGGGACCGGTATTGGACGGATGTTACATTTCTGGGCTCTGCAATCTCAGAAACAATGAAAAAAAAACCCAGCACACCACGACCAAAAAAGCACAGCAGTGAATAAAATTCCTCTACCATCTTGTAAGATTGTGATGACCCTTGCCCACCAGGGGGCACCTTATCACTGTCTTGTCTGCCCTAATTGCCCTCACACATATTCCATTTTCATTGGTGTTCCTATTTAAGTAATTGCCTCCCTCACTCTTGTGTTGCTTCTGACTTCTGGATACTCTTTCCTTACAGTGTGGACCTTGCCTAAGTTTGCTTAATGTACCATTTACTTTGTGTCCGTTATTAAATCTCATTACGTTGCGCACCTGTCCCTCGTGCATTTGCTCCGGTGTGACAAACCTAAAGAAACTCTGGATTATTTTTACACACAAAAAAGTGTAATCTGTTCTTGGTGAATTGATATTGATTCTACTTCCTCTTGTTTCTCATGCAAATTATAAATCACACACACACAGGATCAGCATAATATCATACATCAGGATGCGCTGAAATGAGTCAGAGAGGCATTCAGTTTGGGTCACACACACCCAAGACAAAAGTGTCTAGTGACTTCACTGAACAAACAGACAGCAAATGCGGTTCAGTTTGGGTCCTTCTGTTGGCTAGCAACACGTTTGCCCTGTTTCTTTTATAAATCTGAGATAAAGGAGCCACTGGGGGATGGGCCGGGCAAGGGAGGCTTTTCATTGTAATCATGGGCCCAATGGATTTCTTACCAAGAGAAAAGCGGGACTGAGAAGGTAAGGGGGGGCGAGAGGGAACTTTGCAGAAAGTGGTCTGGGCTCCAACACCCTGCTAATGTATTCACCCCTATTGTGAGAAGCCAGTCCACCATGCAATAATGGGCCTAGCTGGACAAGGGGGGGAAATAAGAGTAGAGGCGAGCGGATCCCAGTGAGTCATTCTCAGCATCAGCCTGCTGTCTGCACAGCCATCCTGTCTGCATCCAACCTGTTCACTTCAGAGTAGACACTCAGCCATCAGCTCGGGCAAAAAAAGTCAGTACATCCGTAGCTGCTTGTGAGTTCTATTTGCAGGCAACTGCGTGACTCTGCGAGTCTCTTCCCTGCAGGCGGTCTGCATATGCAGAGACCTGTCAAGACAGACGTGCTTCTCGACTCTGGACTGAAGAGGTGAGATAAACTCAGATCATAAAAGCAATTGGGTGATGTTTGAATGGCATGTTTCTTGCATGATAGAAATAGCTCATAAATCAGAGACACACTGTCATTCATTAAGTTATATTAAATATTTATGTAAATTTAGCATTGCACATATGCTCGTATGTAACAGATTTAACTTAATTTCATTCTGTCTGTATTCTAAAAATTCTAAAAAAGATATTTATGGACTAACATAATTGAAAAACTTTTGTCACTGACATTTAGCTTTGTGATACAGTACAGCAACACAGCCATACTGGATCATAGGTTTGACATAGATAAAGAAACTTCCAAATGAGGTCAGTGGTATTCGTCATAAGTTATCTAACAAAGGACAAACACAATAACCTAGTTGGGCTTTCACACTCGTAACAATCCCACTATAGATCTAGTGCAGATTTGTGTTTTATATAGCTATGACCTGTGACACTTAATTCTAGAAATGAATGAAGACTGAATTTAGTGTAAAAATGAAGGACATCCATGCTGTAAATTCCAAGATAAGATGTTATCATTAACTGCTGGCATTCAAAGGTCCTGTGCTTCAGTGTTCCGACTAAAGCTTGTGTGTTTAACAAAAGGGCAGTTCTAGTGTGATAGTAAAGATAAGCAGTGATTTCTAAAGCATGAACCATGAAAAATAATATCACTTTTCTTTCTCTTTCAGCCCGGCGCTCTGTGGCATCAGACCGCATCCTGTTAGCAAACATCTGACAGACATGGGCGTGATCTTCTGATCTGCTCCTCTTCACAGGCTACCTGCATAGAAAAGGTACACTCTACAATTGCAGCAGTGGCAATACTGCACATTAAAGACAAGAAAAAACAAAAATGCACTGAATTATTTACAAATGCATAATTTAAATGAAACAGTTTACACCATGTAGTTAAAAGTCATGCTGTTTGGTAGGTGGTGTAGGTGTGATGTGGTCCGTTCCACCCATGTCACAGCTCTGATGTCCTGGCGAAGGCTGCGTGGTGGTGGAGGAACACAGGTCAGGATTGGTCTGGCTTCCCTGGCAGTTCAGCTGCTGGTGCTGTCAAAATGCCACGCCTTCCTACCCAACTTCTGGTCCCAGGTCCTGACTCTCTCCTGGGACTCTTACACACATCAGTACATGACGGAACAAGCAGTTCTCAATGTAACCATGGAAACACTGAGCATGTTGCCAGGACAACACCATTCAGACATCCACGACCAGGTACAGTTGCTAACAAATAATCTCAAACAAATATTTCAAATTAGAAATTAGTAACTGGCGATTTTTCTTAAATTTGGCACTCAGGCTGGATTGGGTCGGGGATTCTGGCGTTCCGTCAGAGAAGTGGTCCACTCCAATGCAGCCATGGATTTCCTGAGCTCCACCCGGTCCGACCCGGTCTATCACTTTGACTCAGAGCGAGTAGAAGGTGCCATGGAGATGCTGCAGGAATTCTGGGCCCAGACTGTCCTGCTGGCAAAAGCCAAGGAGTATCAGGGTGCTCGGCACAACCTTGGGCAGCTCTTTCATTCTCTACAGGTTCAAGGTCCCTTAAATAGATATATTATAAATAGATATATTATAACAGACATGAGTTAAGTGAGAAATATGTTCTTTTTGCCAAAATGCAGGATTTCTACAGCCACAGTAACTGGGTGGAAATGGGTCAGCGTTCAATCTACCTGCATCTGCTGAACCCCAAGGAACCTGCCATGCCCATAGCCTCAGGTCAGTGCATGTGGCTAAGCAAGATAAAGTAAAATTATAACAGGGTTTTGCCCATAATAAAAATCTGGTTTCTGAAACAAAACCAGTTCAGAACCTCTGTCCTAGAAATCCATTTATCTAAATATGGCGTCCTGTAGAACAGCCTGCAGAACCAACAACAGTCTGTGAGCCGTGGGTCATCATTTATTTTCCATCACAGAGGACACCCCCACATGCTCTGAATGCCATGGACTCACCTGTAAGGATAATCTCCTCAAACTGTCCACGGGTCACCCGCTTCTAACCACAGGTTACTTCAGCTCATTTCCAGCCAAGCCAGCAGGTATCCATCCAATTTATCCAAGTTCATGTATCCGTATTTACCATGTCACATTTAATGTGTATCACTGAAGTGACTGTGAGGTTTCTTCAGGGAAGTGCAGTCACGGTGGACTTCTGGACAGCAGTCGTCACCGGGAAGCCCAAGGGGGCATCAATAAAGACAGCACGTCACCTTTTTTCTCCCCCCACCATTATTTACATGTGGAGGCTGCCCACCTCGCAACCATGGCAACCCTAGCAGTGCTGAGAGACCTCCGGGATGCAATAGGGGCCAAGAGCTTTCTCAGGTCAGAGGTTGCGCCCCCCTAAATAAGGGGGTTAACTACGGAGAAGCAAGTTGAATGAAATTTGATCACACGTGGGCTTAAGTGAGAATGAAGCTCAATGTCAGCTGTGTGTCTGCAGGCTCTTCAGCGTGAAGCAGCCACCGGCTCTGGTGTTCGTCATGGACACCACGGGCAGCATGTTCGAGGAGATCTCCGCCGCCCGACTGCGAGCCTACTCCATCATCCAGGCCCGCAACAGCGACAGCACCAACAGCCAGCCTGGCACCTTCATCCTGGTGCCCTTCCACGACCCCAGTGAGAAGCACAGTCCTCCATTTTTCTCGTTTAAACATCCAAAAACCTGTGGGCGATTTTAAAAGCCACGTACGTATTTATTTCTCAGCCGTGGGCCCGGTCTATGAGACCGAAGACCCCGAGCAGTTCCTGTACCACTTGCAGGAGTTAACAGCACTGGGGGGAGGGGATGAGCCGGAGATGTGTCTCACAGCCATTCAGGTAACCATGGGGACAAGCGTGCAGTGTCTCTAACCCTCTGAAAGGACCGCTTCGTGTTGTAAACGTAACGTGGGATTTAAGGCTGACATTTTTCCAGCTGGCATTGATGCACAGCCCGCCGCTGTCTGAAATCTTTGTGTTCACTGATGCCTCTCCTAAAGACGCCCACCTTTATGATGCAGTCAAGGCCCTCTCTCTAGAAAAACAGAGCAAGGTACTTAATGCTATTTCACACCATGCCGGCACACAATGTCATAATTATACATGAATTCTACAATTAAATTTAAATGAAAAAAATTGTTTAATAAAAGAACAAGCATTCAACATTTTTATTAAGTTGGCTGCAGTTAAGAAACTGAGAGCCTCAGTCGAGAGTCTGCCTCCCTCCTCCAGGTGACCTTCCTCCTGACTGAAGACTTGAGTCGTGCAGACAGACGGATCAGGAGGCAGGTTCTTTCTCCTGACCGCTTCTCTCTCTACACTGCCCTGTCCGCAGCGTCCGGCGGTCTTACCGTCTTCACTTCCAATACAGACATTCATAAGGTGTCTGCCATTGTCCAGGACAGCATCGCTGCCAGAAAGGTGCAGTACGTTACATTATGTAAAAAATAGTATTACAATATCTGATTCTTGTGAGATTTATAAAATATTTGGAGACTGCAGTTCAAGGGTAAGTGTCATGTTCAACCAGACTGATATCCTGTACAGACTTTAACCATCCTGTATGGTTATAGATATCGATCACTATTATCAATAAAAACAACAACAAGAAAACTGGCATTCAGTGTCATAGCAGGAAGCATTGCCAGATACAGCTTGTGAACATGCATTGTGAGTACAGGGACCAATGGGGCAGTGGTGGCCTAGCGCTTATTGAAGCGGACCCGTAATCAGAAGGTTGCAGGTTCGAATCCTGATCTGCCACTGTGCAAACCACCGTCCCCACACACTGCTCCCCGGGTGCCTGTCATGGCTGCCCACTGCTCACCAAGGGTGATGGGTTAAAAAGCAGAGGACACATTTCGTTGTGTGCTGTGCCGCAGTGTATCATAACCACTTCACGTTAAATTATGTAAAGCATATAGTTTTATATTGTGGCCCCCTTGTGGTCTCCAAAAGTCAATACTCCAGACTACTCTTTAATTGTACCTGTCAATCTGATGCCTTTAAAAAACACACAGCTACTCTACCTTTTTACCTTCATGCCTGCTTTGTTCACTATTGTCATCATCAACAAACCTTCAGGAATGTTGGAAACCAGACACGTGGTCTAACTTATGTGCTTATGTGTTTTTTTCATAGTCCAGTGTCTTCAGTTTAATTCTATAATCTAAAAAATGCAAGACCCATAAATTAGTAGGTGTGTCCGAACTTTTGACTCCTACTATATTGCATCCCACACCTTTTTTTAATGTCGAAATCTGTTCACATACACTCAATGAAAATAACCTACATTGGTGGTGAAAGGACAGAAGACTGTTACCACCTCTGTCCGTATAGGTGACCCTGCTGCATGCTGAGAGTGACTCTTCATCCTCTCACTCGTTTCGGGTGGACAGCAACATGAAGGCGGTTACCGTGCATGTGACTGGAACTTTGTCACACCTCACCCTCCACAGCCCCACAGGTAATGGGAACACAAATGTAACTCGGATGTGCAAAACACACACACCCTCCATGGCCCGAATAGAAAATGTGAGCAAACCTACTGTCCATCTGTCAGGGCGAAGTCAGGTGCTGCCTGGTCCCCCGGATCCTTTGGCAGAGCTGGAGCAGTTGCAAGGCCTGCATCGGGTTATCCTACGACCCCCAATTGAATCTGGGCAGTGGATAATTAGTGCCAAAGCCAGGGGTCCAGTCACCTTCAATATCCTGGGTGAGTGCACAGAAGATGAGCATCATGTATGCATATAGAACCAATTGTATTTATGATGTGTTTTACATTTATGCTGTTTTTTTAGGTGACAGCAGTTTGGACTTCATTTATTACTTTGCTTTAGAGGCCAATAAAACCCATCCAGGACTGGCAAAAGTTGAGGGCAGTCCCATAGCAGGTGTGTCAATGCTAACCATAATATAATATTATGCACCAACATTAATTTAGAACCACCAGTTGGCATGTAAATGAATGTAAAATGTTGAACGGTGCTCTTCGTTTTTGGTTTTGCCTCCATTCAGGTCTTCCGGTCTTTCTGGTGCTCGCCGTAACTGGCCTTTCTCCATATGAAGAGCCGACCTTCAGTCACGTGACTCTTCTGGGGGCCACTGGTGTAAGCTTGCAGTCAGTGCTACTGAATTCGTCCTCATCCTGGTGGTCTTCTGAGGAGGAGCTGGTGGGTCGAATAAGCGCTGTGCCAAGAGAGCCTTTCAGTCTTCGTCTGTCTGGCGCTGATGGGAAAGGGAACAGGCTGGAGAGGGTGTCGACAGAGATGATCCAGCCTACACATGTTCAGATACAGGTAATTTAACCCCCAACATATGAATGTGAACATGTGAAAATATGAATGCTTTTTGTAAGAAAACATTTTTTTATTCATTGGTGCTGAATTGCCCTTAATTATAACGGCATTAGTTTGACATTTTCCTGTAATGCTTGGCGTTACACCAGGTGGCGCACAAGTCACAGATAGAGCTGAAGATCTTCTTTACACTTTTTTTACATGGTCATGAATGGCAAGCAGTTAGGATGAATAGTCACCAGGTTCAGGACGCGTTTATATAGGTTGAAACAGTAAAAGATGTTTGATAATAAATCGCTGTCCTTTTTATGTGTATGTCTGATATGTATGCATATGGTGCTGGCCCGTCTGTCAAATATTAAACGTCAATTTGGGCCCTGAGCCAAACAGTTTGCCCACCCCTGAATTAGCCTCTTGTCTTTTTCTTTAAAACCTGGATGCTCTCCAGGTTCTCTACATGCCACGTTTGGTTCCTGGCCACAGGTCAGCTGTACCCTTCAATGTGTGGAATCACGGCCCTGCTCGCACGTTCACACTGTCTGCCGAGGACAACCGTGGCTATCTCACACGTATGGGTCCCCACAGGTGAGTCAAACTCAAATATGCATCCACACTTCACCTGTGTGTGAAACACAATAGCTTAAATCTGTGCTTCTTATATCAAGCACTCGGGGGCCACCAAATCCAGGTTTTTAAAATGGTTTGAATTTACCTTGCTCATCGAATCAAGGCTTAGTTCACCTGGGTTGGTGACTTGGTACCAGGACTTTTGCATAAAGGTTTGCAACGTCGTTCTGTTAAGGGTTGCCACAGCAGATCAACTGGCTGTCCACACAACTGATTTGGCAAAAATCATTGTGCTGGATCATTGTGCTGGACGCTCTTCCTGACACAACCCTGCCCTATTACACATGCGTCTCCAATGGCTGGTTTATAAAGGTCCTCAATAATCAGTGCAATGTTTTCAGCTTCTTTCTGGGGTTCAGTGTATTTGTTATGCCTGGTATCATTTTGGAATCCTAAAAAGCTCCCTTCACATAGAATTGTGCATGCACGTATAGAAATGACCGTACCCATCAAACCAATCATTTTTGCCTACTTTGTCTTTTAGGTTCTTTATTCATAAAAGAGCGTCCAAGAGGGGGGAGGTAGAGCTGAAAACTCCGAGGAATGCTGAGGCTGGAGTGGCTGTCACCTTGACCCTTATGATCCGAGCACTGGACTCTGCTGACTCAAATTATGCTGTCGTCCATCTAACTGTGATTCCACTGGTAAGTATAGGTGCACTGGCACAAGCAATATCTTCTTCCTTTGGCTTCTTCTTTTTGCGTTTGCGACAATGGTTGTCTGGTTGGAAGAATTGTATATATATTATAATACTTTAATACTTTTATTACAACACTTTACTATAATATACAGTACAGGCCAAAAGTTGTGTTTTCTTTATTTTCATGACCATTTACGTTGGTAGATTCTCACTGAAGGCATCAAAACTATGAATGAACACATGTGGAGTTATGTACTTAACAAAAAGTGGAGGAAAAAACATTTCAGGTGACGATCTCTTGAAGCTCATCGAGAGAATGCCAAGAGTGTGCAAAGCAGTAATCACAGCAAAGGGCGGCTATTTTGAAGAAACTAGAATATAAAACATGTGTTCAGTTATTTCACCTTTTTTTGTTAAGAACATAACTCCACATGTGTTCATTCATAGTTTTGATGCCTTCAGTGAGAATCTACCAACGTAAATGGTCATGAAAATAAAGAAAACACATTGAATGAGAAGGTGCATCCAAACTTTTGGCCTGTACTGTATACTACAACATATTATAGTAAAGAAACACAAAAACAGTAGCAGTGACAAGGTATTCTGTGTTAAAACAGGAACCTGACACATCACCTCCCTCCTGTTCAGCGATACTTGTTGAGAACACCTGTCCCCAGCAGTGCTCTCGGGGCAACTGGAGCGTTACCCTGGCTGTGACAGACCGCGGTTATGCTGGTCTGGCTGCTGTTCAGCTCTCAAAGGGGGACGGTACCCTGTTGCTCTTCCATGAGGACCCAGTGTCCCAGGGCCATCACGAGCAGCACATGAAGGAGCCTGTGAAAGAAAGTCAGCTGGTGCAGGACGACCCCGCTGTGAACGTTTCAGACTGGTCCAGGAACAGGCCTCTGAGACTGAGCTACACCTCCAGCTGCTGTGCGTCCAGAGCGGAGCTGCTGGTGTGGGACCGAGCGGGAAACATGCGCCGCTGTCTTCTGACCTCCAGCCTGCAGAGGGCCTGGCAACAGAAGAACGGAGCAGCCAGTCCGACGTCAGGAGCACTGCTGAGCCTGGTCATTTTTTTTTGTCTGCTACAGGAAGAGGTGTGCTGAACATTTTCAATCAGCTTTTGCACATTCGTGGCAAATAAAGACAAGTGTGAAGACTTTCTGAATCTTTTTCTGAGTCTTTACACAATTAATTACATAGGTATATAAATATATTTTGTATAAAACTATACTTTTTAGCTGAATAGATCTTTTGAATGAGTGATAATACATTATGTAAAGTAGCATGTTTGCAAGCCTGCAAAGGCAGATATTTCGCTTTGGGACATTCGATATCTCAGGAATACTAATATGAATTCTTCATACAAATTATTTCACCAATAATCACCATTCATACTGAATCGTTTGTTAGTTGTCCCCTAATAGCTCCCTCACTTTGTTGGGCATTAGTATTGTGTGTCTCCTTGATTACTTGTACATACTTCCACTGTAAATAAATGCACTTTTATTCAATTTGTTAGCCTTTGTGTGCATCCAACACTATGAGCTCACAGCCACATGCAAGTATCCACTAAACTCAAAAAACCCTGTTGATGTTGATGTCAAGCACACATTTCTGTCACGTCCATGCGGGCATGACGCGGCGGGTGAACGGAGAGGAGGACGAAGAGTGACGAGGAATGACAAGGAATGGAGGACGCTTTCACCTGACATCACGGAACAGGGGTTTAATGGTGAATCACAGGACAGGGGAGACATCCGAGACGAAGACACTAGTGAACACGGAACATAACTTCAAAGACCTGACAGCGGACAGAAACGAACAGGGCAGCTTTATACAATTAACACAGGTGAAAACGATTAGGGAACATTACACATGACAACAATGAAACTCCGGTCCGGATCCTGGACCGGAGTAACCCCCATTTCGGACCGGATCCTGACAATTTCTACATTAAATCACTATCTAAAGATTAGATAGATTTCACTTCTAAGAGTGAAGACCACGTTTTTTATTGGTTTGTCACCTTCTAAAAGACAAACACTTGCATTGTGCTTTGACAATTAGTATATTGTCAGAAGGTCTGTTTTGGTTCAAAGTGTAGCTTAGTCAATGTCAATGCTGACATTGCAGTCCATAATCAGACCAGTCAGAGGAGGGTGAGGTTCCCCTACCTCTGCTACAAGAACGGTGGAGGAATGTTTTCCACAAGAACAACTCTTTACACAGCAAGAGCCAGTAATTAAAATGTTTTCTTTGTTACTGCAATAATATATTACAGTCTCAAGAGGCATCATTGTTACCACTGTGCTGTTCACCATGTACTAAACCCCTGTTTCGTGACGTCGTGCATATACGTCCTTCTTCCTCGCCATGTCCAGCCGTCGTTCCAGATCTACTTCCTCGCCATGACTGGTATAGCTTCACATTGCTTTAGTACAAAGAGCTACAGTAGACATTTCTAATATGATAAGATGTTTGTACAACTAAGAAACAGACCACGTATTTAAATGCATTACACTTGCAAAATGTCTGCATGAAGTGACTGGATAGACTGTATTTTGAGGTGCGTTCCAGGTGCCATGTAAAAAGCGTGGGCACTTTTCATCTGTATGGTGCATGTTGTAAATGTATTATGTGCTTATGTTATGTAAAGTCTGTTTTCTGCATGTGCGCCGATGACACATCACACATCACTCAAATTCTCAAATAAACACAACACACTGTAGGTTGCCAGTTTCATTTATTTATTTACTTATTATTAACCATCCTAGCGAACAGTGAGGTACACACTGCTTCGGCTTCATTATCCATCCATAGTTCCGCACAATTACGCATACACACCATTCATGTTTTCACCGTGGTTTTCCTGGTTCGGCAGCATAAATGTTTTCCATGGAAACATGCACCCTATGAGAACAGTGCCTTTATAGTCTTGGGACAGGGGAAATGTGTGTTTAATGTAGTGTTTGTCTGCTGTGTTTATTTTGATAATGTATATGTGTTCTTTGTATGATTTGAGTCATGTCCTTTGTCTTATAAAATGGTATATTGAATAATACAATATACTTGAATATATTGAATATATATATTGTGAATGCCATATTGAGCTCACCCAATTAGGCTTTGAATGTGGGGTGTATTTAAAGGGACAGTAAGCCGAAGGTCTTCGTGTGGGTCAAGGTCAGGTTGGTGGTTCAGTGACTGGGTAGCATTAGTGCAACAGCTCGCTGTGAAACTACATCTTTTGTTCATATGGGGTATCATATCATATTGTTGCCTATGTTGTGGTGTATTTTTGTTTATCTTAAGTATTTTTTTTTTTGAGCACTTACCGCACTGTAAATAAACCTGCACCTTTTTTCGTCACTGCACCTGGTGTTTGTTTGATCTATATTGGTGGAAGCACAAAAAGTAAACAGAACGTGGAGGTTCCTTCCTTACATGCATTATATATGGTGGTTCTGGTGATTTGTGCAATCCCCATGTTTCTTCTGGAGCTTGTGATGGGCCAGTACACACAGCAAGCAAGCATCACCTGATGCCCAATTGTTCAGGGTGAGTGCAGAACAAACTGTTCCTCAATATATAAACACTGTGAAGGTTTGTGTGTTTTTTTATTATGAATTATTATATGAATAAATCACATACAGGTGTTATTATAAGAAACCACAGTTGCACAACATGTCAAGTCATCCTTGTCTGGGCACTTCTGTACCTGTGCTTCTCCTTCCATGACAAACTGCCCTGGGCAAGCTGTGACCACACCTGGAACACAAGTAGATTTAATTAATTTCTGACTGGCAAAGCATTGAGATCAGGAACAGGGAGCTGAGACCAGGCCAGACAAAGGAAGATGGAAATTGTGAACTGTGAAGAGGTTAAGGGTAGAAGAAAGAAAATTGAAGAAAGAGGGCAATGGAATAGCAATATAGAATTTCTCCTGGTTGTCGCAGGGAACATAGTTGGATTAGGAAATGTTTGGAGATTCCCATATCTCTGCTACAGAAATGGTGGAGGTAAGTCTAAGTTATGTACAAGATACACTGAGATATATTGAACTGCTTTATTTTACACTAATCTTGTTACTGTAGTCTATACCACAAGGACTGTATAGTTTACGATGCAGTAATGTATAAACATTTAAGTATCATGTTTCATAACCACAACTTTTACCTTATGTACACACAAACGAACAACACAAGAAACATTTTGTTAAATGTTTCTTATGTAATGAATTCTTATTTGTAATAAATTTTGTTTTCAAGGTGCTTTTTTGGTGCCCTATGTGGTGGTTGTGGTGACCTGTGGGATCCCCCTGTTTCTTTTGGAGATTGCCATGGGTCAGTACACACAGCAAGCAAGCATCACCTGCTGGCATAAGTTGTGCCCAATTGCTGAGGGTGAGTGGGGAAAAAACTTTCTCATCTGTTCAGGTCAATATATTCAAGGATTCCTAGATTTTGAGATTTGAAGAACGTAGTCTAACGTTCATGAGAAACAATACAAATCCTGTTGTTCTCTAAGGGATCGGCTACACAGGTGTTATAATGAGTGTCTATAGCTGCATGGCTTACATCATCATCCTTGCATGGGCACTTCTGTACCTGTGCTTCTCTTTCTATGCCAAACTGCCCTGGGCCAGCTGTGGCCACACCTGGAACACAGGTATGAACACTGACTACACCTTGGCATGGGTAACAACAGCAGCATAACAGTAGTGCAACAGCTTCAAGAAATTAAGAATAATGAACTAAAATATATTTCACTTCCTGTAGAAAGTTGTGAGGACTTCGACACACTGAACAAATATAACCAGACTATAAACACCAACTCGACCTCCCCAGCAACTGAATTCTGGGAGTAAGTTTTTAAAGTCAAACACTGAAGGAATCTTTTATAACATTGAGAATGCAAACAGAATTTCAGATATTCTAACAAACAACGTATCTCCAGACGGCGTGTGCTGGCGATCTCAGGTGGTATTGAGGAGCTGGGCAGTGTTCGGTGGGAGATCCTCCTCTGCGCCATTGCCATGTGGGTCATTTGTTATTTCTGCATTTGGAAAGGTGTGAAGTCTACAGGAAAGGTTGGTGTTTAGGATTCAAATGTGAAAATTAAACAGTAGTAAACTTTCAAAGACTACAAGAATTTTAATTTCTAGCAATTAGACAGAGTGAGACAGGGTCGTGCAGACAGGAAGAAACTTTCACAAGACGGGGGATCAACCCTAAAATGCTGTATCTCTATTTTCAGGTGGTGTATTTTACAGCCACTTTCCCATACGTGATGCTGCTGGTGTTGCTGATCAGAGGGTTGACTCTACCTGGTGCCCTGCAGGGGATTGTGTACTATCTGAAGCCTGACCTCACCCTGCTTCTAGAGCCTCAGGTTACTTTGAACAACCTGTATGAGATGTCAGTTTCAAAGGATTCAAACCAGAACTTTTCCAACATAAAATGCAAATCTCACAAACCCCATGGTTGTTATTCTGAATCATTGCTCGGACCTTGAGCGGGACCTTGACAGTTTGCATTCATTATTCCCAGCCATAAAAAAAAGTTTTTAACTTCCATAAGTCAGACTATAATAAACAATATAGTATTGTTTAAAGAGGAATTTGAAAATACCAGTGACTGTGCTGTTCTGACCTTGAGGGGAAGTTTATTCCACCACCTAGGGGTCAAGACAGAGAAGAGTCTTCCTTGTACCATCAGTGGTGGAGGGACCAAGCGAGCAGTACTGGAGGGTCGGATAATGTGAGGTGTAATAAGGGCTGTGAGGTAGGATGGTGTTACTCCATGTTTGGCTTTGTAGGCCAGCATCAGTAGAAGTGGGGTGTTGTGGGAGAATTTGGGAAGGTTGAAGATCAGTCATGCTGTTGCATTCTGTATTAGTTGGAGAGGCCAGATGGCAGTCAGAAGAGAGTTCCAGTAATCCAGTCATGAGGTTACTAGGGTCTGAAAAGTATCTTAGTGGCCTGTGTTGACAAATAAGAGCGGATCCTTTGGATATATCCGTAGAGAAGCAATCTGCGTGAGTGGGAATTATTGGTGATGTAGGTCCAGAGGGAGAGTTGGTTGACTGTAGTTACTGCAAGGTTGCGTGCAGTTGTAGAAGGAGAGATCTGAAAATTGTTCAGATAGCAAGATCCTGGTGAGGTGAAGAATCTGCTGGAATGGATATTAGTTCTGTTTTGGTGGGATTGAGTTTTAGGTGATGGGCTACCATCTAAGATAAAATGTCAGTTAAACAGCATGTACATCAGAGGGAGGAAATTAGAATGTCATGGGCATAGCAATGGTTGGATAGCCCTTGTGAGGAACTTACCTCACCAAGTGATCTTGTGTAGAGGGCGAAAAGGTGAGGACCAAGTACTGAGCTCTGAGGGTCACCAGTTTAGAGTCTGTGTGATGTAGATGTAGATCCTTTCCAAGTCACTTGGTAAGATTACTCGTCAAGCTAGGAAACAAACCATTTCAATGTGAAACTCGAATTTCAAGTCTCTTCAAGATGGACAGGAGAGTCTTGTGGTTAAATGTAATGCTGCAGAGAGGTCGAGGAGAATAAGGACCAATGAGAGTTTTGCTGATCTGGCCGCATGTAGTTTCTCAGAAATTGCCAGAAGGGCTGTCTATGCAGAATGACCTGCTCTGAAGCCAGAATGGTTGGGATATAGGATGTTGTACTGAGACAGATGAAGTGATAGCTGATTGTTGACACTGCACTCAAGGACTTTAGAAAGAGATGAGACACTGGTCTGTAGTTGTTCACAATCATATTAGGATTCTGGTAAACAGGTCCATGTGTTTTCATGCAGGTGTGGATGGAGGCTGTAACTCAGGTCTTCTTCTCCTTCAGTGTGGGTGGAGGAGGGCTGGTTTCACTGGGGAGCTACAATCCATACAACACCAACTGCTACAGGTATGATTTAGAACCATTTCACTCAAATCAAACCACACCCCACACCTAAGTTAGCATCCTTAATTCGAACCTCTCTGGCAGGAACTGTTTTTGGCTCTGTTTGTTGAACGCTGCTACCAGTTTGGTGGCTGGATTTGCAGTATTTTCAGTGCTGGGCTTCATGGCTCATGAATACAATGTTGGCATTGCAGAAGTTGCAGAGTCAGGTACTGTACTTATAATGGCTTGGGAGTATCTATATAGAACAAACAATACAAGTAATCAATAATGTTTAAAATTAATTATGCTTGTGGCTACATGAATAACTTTTTTCTTCTTACAGGTCCTGGTCTGGCATTCATTGCGTACCCTCAGGCAGTTGCCATGATGCCTTTACCCCAGCTGTGGGCGATATGCTTCTTCATCATGATTATATTGCTTGGCCTGGATTCACAGGTGGCATCAAAATATGAACGTACACAAACAAAAAGAAAAAACAAACAAACAAACAACAGATATTAACTGTTGGATGCATAAATTCTAGTTTTTCATGATTGAAGTGGTGATCGTGTCAGTGATCGACCTGGTTCCCACTGTGCTGCGCAGACCTGGACGCAGAGAACTTTTACTGCTGGTCTTCAGCCTCTTCTGCTTCAGCATAAGTATCCTAATGATTACAGAGGTGTTCAAAGAACCAAATATAAAGTATTAAGTTCAACTGATTGTAGTGATTTGTGTCTATTATTTAATAAGCATTTTCTCTGCAGGGTGGGATTTATGTCCTGCAGGTCTTTGATTACTATAGCATAAATGGATCCTCTGTGCTCTTCCTCTCTGGTCTTCAGTGTCTGATAATGGGCTGGATATTTGGTAAATAATAACTCATTGCAGTAAAATCTTAGACAGTCCTTATGTTGTATATACAGTGCATCCATAAAGTATTCACAGCATCACTTATGTACATGGCATTCTCAGTTTTTTATTGTTAAATACACTTGCCAAAACCTGAAGTAAACTTGTCATTAAAATAAAAAAATATTGTGCCTTTCCATCTACCAGGAGCAGAGCGCATGTGTGATATTATTGAAGACATGGCAGGAGTGAGACCCAGCCGCTTCTTCAGTCTCTGCTGGCGCTATTTGACACCACTAGTATGCACAGTGAGTTACAGTTGGAAATATATCAGCATGAGGCTGCGTTTAATGACTGATTTTTTTAGTCTAGTCTTTGTTGACATGGATAATGACCTAATTCAATATTAGCTTAGTGGGTAACAGAAGATCCAGGTTCAAACCCCACTTACTACCATTGAGTCCTTGAGCAAGACACTTAACCCTGAGGGTCAGTGGTGGTCTAGCAGGTAAAGAAATGGACCCGTAATCAGAAGGTTGCCAGTTAGAATCCTTCACTGCCAAGGTGCCACTGAGGTGCAACTGAGCAAAAGTCCCATCCCCCACACACTGCTCCTTGGGTGCCTTTCATGGCTGCCCAATGCTCACTACGAGTGATGGTTAAATGCAAAGAAATTTGCAGTGTGTGCTGTGCTGCAGTGTTTCACAATGACAGTCACTTCACTTTCAATTTTCTATTATATTTTCCAAACCGTACATGGTGACTGCTGTTTTGTCATTGCTCTACTAATATGTTATCTGTCACAAAGAACATATTGATTTCTTGCATATCTGTGCATGGCCTTTACTGTAAAAAATGGGTGCCTAAAAATTGCATCTGCATTTGTCTAAGAGTCCTGAATTTATTTGTGAAATTGAAAGTGAAGTGATTGTCATTGTGAAACACAGCACAGTACTGGGGTACACAGTGGGAACGGTACTTTGCTCAGTGGCACCTTGGTGGTTTGGGATTCGAACCAGAAACCTTCCCGATTACTGGTCCACTACCTTACCCACTAGGTCACCACTGCACAAGAAAGAGTTTTTTTCTGCCCGGTATCGAACCAAAGACCTTTCGCGTGTTAGGCGAATGCGAAAACCACTACACTACAGAGTTTAAATTATGCCTAGACTCTTCATCTAGACTCTTCTCTGTCTTGGCCCCTCGGTGGTGGAATGAACTTCCCCTTGAGGTCAGAACAGCTCAGTCACTGAGTATTTTCAAACGACAGCTCAAGACCTTCCTCTTTAAAGAATATTTAGATTAAATTGTAATTTTCTTGTTGTCGAACTTTGTGTACAGAATCTACAACAGAGTGAATTAAATAGATGTATTCATAGTTGGGGTCCTAGTGAACCGGAATTGATCTCTTCATCGATGGTAACTTGAAAGCACGTTGTAAGTCGCTCTGGATAAGGGCGTCTGCCAAATGCCATAAATGTAAATGTAAATGTAAATGTAATGCCATACTGTCCTTCTTTCCCCAGGTATCTTTAATTGGCTCCTTGGCCAATTACAAACCCCTGACATTTAACCGAACCTACACATACCCGGGGTGGGTTAATGTGCTGGGCTGGATGATGACACTGTCGTCTGGCTTGGCGGTACCAGTACTGGCTGTCTACTTGCTGTGTACTGGAAAAGGAAGCCTGAAACAGGTTAGTTTAAGTTTTGATGGAACTTATACAGTATATGCATGCACAACCTTATTTGTTGGTCTGTAAATAAATAATGATGGTATTTCTCTCTCTTACCAGCGCTGCATTCATCTTTGTCAATGTGCTGATGACCTTCCTTTGACCCAGAAGCAGAGGGAAGAGCTTTCAAAGTTGACCCCAGACGCACTGTAGTTGCCGTGGGGAACAAATAAAGCTTTTAAGAAGATACTTTGTTGGGGCACCTAACAGAAAATAATCTAGAATTCTTTGGTTTATTAAAAGTTGCTTGCATCAGTGTGAAAATAATAATTAACCTCTCAGTAATAAACATTATCTGGCAAGTAAAAATGTACACATACATTGTCTTAGAGGCCGTAATAAAAGTTAATAATGAGGAGTTACTAAAGGCTACTAATAGGGTGAACTGTTTCATGGGTGGAATAATTATAAACACAAATATTTAGGATTTTCTCAAATCCACTAAAACATGTAAATTGTATGATCATTCCAAGTAAAAGGAACAGTTAACATAAAATCACAGAGAGTCAAATTACCACAGACTGCAATAGGAAATAACAAAGTGTCTGATAGTTTTGCAGATCACTCCCAACTCCATACCATGCAATAAAAATGATGAACAGGCAGCGCACCTACTCAGTTCTTTGGTGGGACAGTGAGATGCAAGACTGTCCAAGTGACAAACTAGGAACTTTGACTGGATAGTCCAACAGCAACCAAATTACAATTCTGATCACTACACTCCACAATCCCCAAAACAAGGAGGACGGCACAAGAACCACAGAACTCCCCTCTACAGGAGAACCATTAGTTACCACTGGAACTGAAGCAGCCAGGTACTCAGGGAGCTCTGAACAGCAATAATCAGACCAGTTAGAGGAAGATGGAGCTCATGGAAGGAGAAGCGGCTGAGTGTGAGGAACAGAAAACCAAGGCAAGCATCACAGAAATTCTCTTGACTGAGACTGGAAACATAGTTGGGTTAGAAATGTGTAGAAGTTCCCCTACCTCTGCTACAAGTGAAGTTCAAGGATACAGAAAACAATGCAATATTATTATTTTATTTACACAAATAAAGAAAAAATAAAAACAAGAACTAGCAGTCATCAAGATGTTCATACAGTTACAAAAAGCAGAGAATAATTTTGAACACATTTAGACTGACAAATAAACCTGTCAATATTCATGTGTATAAATTCAAACACAATTCAGGATGGTATATAGTGCTTCACATTGCTTTAGTACAAATACGTAATATGTTTGTACGACTGATAAACAGACATTTCTTGTGCCCTTCATGGTGGTTGTGATGACTTTCAGTGTTGAGGTTTTAAGGGCCGAGAACATACACATTTACATTACATTTACATTTACGGCATTTGGCAGACACCCTTATCCAGAGCGACTTACAACGTGCTTTCAAGTTACCATCGATGAAGAGATCAATTCTGATTCACTAGGACTCCCAACTATGAATACAATATTTTATTCACTCTGTTGTAGATTCTGTACAAAAGTTCTACAATAAGAAATTTACAAGTTAATCTTAATATTCTTTAAAGAGGAAGGTCTTGAGCTGTCGTTTGAAGGTGCTCAGTGACTGAGCTGTTCTGACCTTGAGGGGAAGTTCATTCCACCACCGAGGGGCCAAGATGGAGAAGAGTCTAGATGAATGTTTTCCTTTTACCTTTAGTGATGGAGGGACCAGGTGAGCAGTACTGGAAGCTCGGAGTAAACGAGGTGCAGTGTGAGGTGTAATAAGGGCTGTGAGGTAGGATGGTGCTACTCCATGTTGGGCTTTGTAGGCCGGCATCAGTATTTTGAACCTGATGCGTGCAGCTACTGGGAGCCAGTGGAGGGACATTACTAAGGACTGAACCAGTAGTTGGGTGGCCTGGGTTGACAGATAAGGGCGGATTCATCTGATATTGTAGAGAAGGAATCTACATGAGCGGGAAAGGTTGCTGATGTGAGTTGAGAAGGAGAGTTGGTTGCCTGTTGTTACTCCAAGGTTGCGGGCTCTTGTAGAAGGAGAGAGCTGTGAGTTGTCCAGGTAAATAGCAAGATCCTGATGTGGTGAAGAATCTGCTGGAATGAATATTAGTTCAGTTTTGGTGAGATTGAATTAGAGGTGATGTGCTGCCATCCAAGAAGAGATGTCTGTTAGACATGCAGAGATTTTGGAAGCAGCATGTAGATCAAAGGGAGGAAAGGAGAAGAGGATTTGTGTGTTGTCGGCATAGCAGTCGTAGGATAATCCATGTGAGGAAATGACCTCACCAAGTGATCTCGTGTAGAGGGAGAAAAGGAGAGGACCTAGCACCGAGCCTTGAGGGACACCAGTGGAGAGTCTACGTGAGGTAGAGGTGGATCCTTTCCAAGTCACTTGGTAAGATCGCTCATCAAGGTAGGGAGCAAACCACTGCCATGCTGAGCCCTGAATTCCAAGCCTCTTGGAAGCCTCCAGGCTGATGGTGATGAGTGCCATGACGCGAGTGCAGATAGAGAACAGGGGACCAAACTAAGACATAGGCTGAACCCTAAAACAGAAGAGCCCTAGACCTAGAGACAGGGAGAATACAGACAGGGAAGAGACGATCTGAAAGTAGAACTCAGACGCTGCGGTGAAGTTACAGTAGTTTCATGTTGAAAATTCAACAGATATTCAGATATTCACTAAGCACAACCCTCCACAAAGACTTCTGTTTTTTCTTTCAACACCTAACCATATTTTTGAGGGTTTGGGGCCAGATTAGTGTAGAACAGTGCTATTGCATGGGACTATTTATACAAACCTCATTTTGGGGTGGTTTTCTGCACCCTTGATTTTATATTAATATTTTTTTAAATTGTGAAAAATGATCTATTTGTTTCAATAGCTTCCACACAAAGTGAGCATGTGTTTCAAAACCAATGTAGAACTGTGCTGCTGCATGGAACTAGTCAGACGCATTTCGGTTTATTGAGGTTTTCTGCACCCTCAATCTTATACAAATTAAAGTCGTAATTGCCTGAAATTGATTAGGATCCAACCGTTTAAGAACTGAGTCTAGCTGCTTGGACTATAGGACTTAAGAACAGTTTTTACCCTCATTTTTTCGACTTTTCCACAGCAACACCTGAACACCAACATTACACCCACATTGTGTTACTCACACACAAACTGTACGTGCACACACTTAAATACTGACTGGAACACGCATCTACACTCTACGTGCTATAACTGTCATTGTACTTGCTGCTCAGTATTGTCAGTTTGCCTCATCAGCCTGTTCTACCCTCCCACTTGAAAATTGCTACTTCATATCTCACCCTTCTCCTTTGAACGTATAATTTACATCTTATGACTGCCTTTCCTGTAAAGCGACAAATTTGATATTGCCAATTAATTTTCTTCCTAACTTTAACACCTCACTTTGTATGACCATTCTTCTATTTTTGTAATGTTCCTTTCTATTTTACAGATTGCACACATCTGCAAACAACGAAGGCCCCACCCCATTCTCAACATCACCATCAAACATAATTTATCATTATAATAAAGGACTCTCTGTACTGCCTTGAGGCTTTGCATTTTCAAAAAAGTATTTCTGCGAATAGCTCTTCTTTACTCTAATTTGAAGTTTTCTTCCCTCCAAAAAATTCCTGAACCGTCTGTACACTTGGCCTGAGATGACTAATTTACAAAGTTTAATGAACAATCCGTCCTTCCACATTATATTGTTTGCTTTCTCAATGTCTCGAATAAAGAAACACACACACACAAATACACACAGACAGACAGACACCAGGACAACATCTAGGTAAAACAGAACAGAGCAATATGACCCCAAAGCGCAGGGCATTTTACATTTAAAAATGAAGATTTCAATAATTTCTGACTGGCAAAGCATTGAGATCAGGGACAGAAAGCTTTAATCAGACCACACTAAAGAAGATGGAAATTGTGAACTGTGAAGAGGTTGAGGGTAAAAGAAAGAAAATTGAAGAAAGAGGGCAATGGAATAGCAATATAGAATTTCTCCTGGTTGTCGCAGGGAACATAGTTGGATTAGGAAATGTTTGGAGATTCCCATATCTCTGCTACAGAAATGGTGGAGGTAAGTCTCAGTTATGTACAAGATACACTGAGATATATTGAACTGCTTTATTTTACACTAATCTTGTTACTGTAGTCTATACCACAAGGACTGTATGGTTTACAATGCAGTAATGTATGAACATTTAAATATCATGTTTCATAACCACAACTCTAACCTTATGTACACATGAACGGACAACATAAGAAACATTTTGTTAAAAAGTATATTACTTTGTACTGAATTTTCTTTTCAAGGTGCTTTCTTGGTGCCCTATGTGGTGGTTGTGGTGACCTGTGGGATCCCCCTGTTTCTTTTGGAGATTGCCATGGGTCAGTACACACAGCAAGCAAGCATCACCTGCTGGCATAAGTTGTGCCCAATTGCTGAGGGTGAGTGGGGAAAAAACTTTCTCATCTGTTCAGGTCAATATATTCAAGGATTCATAGATTTGAAGAACGTAGTCTAACGTTCATGAGAAACAATACAAATCCTGTTGTTCTCTAAGGGATCGGCTACACAGGTGTTATAATGAGGGTCTATAACTGCATGTCTTACGTCATCATCCTTGCATGGGCACTTCTGTACCTGTGCTTCTCTTTCTACGCCAAACTGCCCTGGGCCAGCTGTGGCCACACCTGGAACACAGGTATGAACACTGACTACACCTTGGCATGGGTAACAACAGCAGCATAACAGTAGTGCAACAGCTTCATGAAATTAAGAATAATGAACTAAATATATTTCACTTCCTGTAGAAAATTGTGAGGACTTTGACGCACTGAACAAATATAACCAGACTATAAACACCAACTCGACCTCTCCAGCAACTGAATTCTGGGAGTAAGTTTTTAAAGTCAAACACAGAAGGAATCTTTAAGTACACTGGAAATGCAAACAGAATTCCAGACATTCTAACAAACAACGTATCTCCAGACGGCGTGTGCTGGCGATCTCAGGTGGTATTGAGGAGCTGGGCAGTGTTCGGTGGGAGATCCTCCTCTGCGCCATTGCCATGTGGGTCATTTGTTACTTCTGCATTTGGAAAGGTGTGAAGTCTACAGGAAAGGTTGGTGTTTAGGATTCAAATGTAAAAATGTAATGTAAAAAAAACAATATTAAACTTTCAAAGACTACAAGAATTTTATTTTCTAGCAATTAGACAGAGTGAGACAGGGTCGTGCAGACAGGAAGAAACTTTCACAAGACGGGGGATCAACCCTAAAATGCTGTATCTCTATTTTCAGGTGGTGTATTTTACAGCCACTTTCCCATACGTGATGCTGCTGGTGTTGCTGATCAGAGGGTTGACTCTACCTGGTGCCCTGCAGGGGATTGTGTACTATCTGAAGCCTGACCTCACCCTGCTTCTAGAGCCTCAGGTTACTTTGATCAACCTGTATGAGTTGTCAGTTTCAAAGAATTCGAACCAGAACTTTTCCGACATAAAATGCAAATCTCACAAACCCCATGGTTGTTAGTTTGAATCATTGCTCGTGTAGCGGTTCTTCTTCTGCGTTGTGTAATTTTTTTATCTCTTTTCTTGAACCGTAATGACGAGCCGACACCCACGAGATTTTCCGTGCAAACTGTATTCTGTACAAAAGCAAGGTCGCGTCAGAACATCGCGTCACAAACTGCGTCTCTCTGCACCTTTCTCTCTCACAGCTCATGCCATGTGTCTAAGAGGACTAAACATTAACATAAAGTATTTACAATATTGCATACCTGTATAAAAACAAGGTCACGCCAGAACATCGCGTCACAACTCGCGTCTCTCTGCACCTCTCTCTACAATATACAGTAATAACAGAACATAAAAAAATATTCACAAAATAACACACATGCAAAATATTCCGAATATGTACATAAATTAAAATAGAAGAAATAACTTTTTACACACAAACCCCTTGCACCTCTCACAGCTCATGCCATGTGTCTAAGAGGACTAAACCGGGTCTCCAACCCACTAACCCAAGGGCACGGCCGCATCCAACCACTTTTCGGGGGGTGATCAAAGTTTTAGAACCCACATAACTTTTTATAATAATCATAAATTGAACAAACAAAAATACAGAAACATATTTAACATAACCAAAAACATTTTAACATTCTACAATTGAACAAACACCCTGATTGTCGTTATAATTCCCTTACCCACATCAGAATACGGGTAAACAAAATAAAAGTCTTTAGAAAATAAGAAAATAAAAGACACAAGAAAGAAGAAATACACTTATAAATCTAGTGTAACCATTTAACTCCGGCACACTCGGACCTTGAGCGGGACCTTGACAGTTTGCATTCATTATTCCCAACCTTTTCAAAATATTTTTTAATAAAAAAAGTCAACATTTTCATGCCATTAGGCATTCTTTCACCCCAATGTTACCATCAATGAACTGATCAGACTCAAACCATGAATACAATTCTTTTGTTTTCTAGTTTTTACTTCCATAAGTCAGACTATAAGAAGATACAAGTTAGTTACAAGTTATTGTTTAAAGAGGAATTTGAAAATACTAGTGACTGTGCTGTTCTGACCTTGAGGGGAAGTTTATTCCACCACCTAGGGGTCAAGACAGAGAACAGTCTAAATGAGTGTCTTCCTCGTACCATCAACAGTGTAGGGAGCAGGCGAGCAGTACTCGAGGGTCGGAGTAGTGGGCAGTGGTGGCCTAGCGGTTAAGGAAGAGGCCCCGTAATCAGAAGGTTGCCGGATCCCAATCCACCAAGGTGCCACTGAGGAAAGCACCGTCCCCACTCACTGCTCCCTAGATGCCTGTCATGGCTGCCCACTGCTCACTCAGGGTGATGGGATAAATGCAGAGGACAAATTTCACTGTGTGCACCGTGTGCTGTGCTGCTGTGTATCACATGTGACAATCACTTCCCTTATTTTTGAGTATACGAGGTATGATAAGGGCTCTGAGGTAGGATGGTGTTACTCCATGTTTGGCTTTGTAGGCCAGCATCAGTATTTTGAATCTGATGTGGGCATCTATTGGAAGCCAGTGAAGGGAGAGTAGAAGTGGGGTGTTGTGGGAGAATTTGGGAAGGTTGAAGATCAGTCGTGCTGCTGCATTCTGTATTAGTTGGAGAGGCCAGATGGCAGTGGTAGGATAGCCCTTGTGAGGAACTTACCTCACCAAGTGATCTTGTGTAGAGGGAGAAAAGGTGAGGACCAAGTACTGAGCCCTGAGGGTCACCAGTTTAGAGTCTGTGTGAAGCAGATGTAGATCCTTTCCAAGTCACTTGGTACTACTCATCAAGCTAGGAAACAAACCATTTCAATGCTGAGGCTCGAATTTCAAGATGGACAGGAGAGTCTTGTGGTTAAATGTAATGCTGCAGAGAGGTCGAGGAGAATAAGAACCAATGAGAGTTTCGCTGATCTGGCCACATGTAGTTTCCCAGAAATAGCCAGAAGGGCTGTCTATGCAGAATGACCTGCTCTGAAGCCAGAATGGTTGGGATATAGGATGTTGTACTGAGACAGATGAAGTGATAGCTGATCGTTGACACTGCACTCAAGGACTTTAGAAAGAGATGAGACACTGGTCTGTAGTTGTTCATAATCATATTAGGATTCTGGTAAACAAGTCCATGTGTTTTCATGCAGGTGTGGATGGAGGCTGTAACTCAGGTCTTCTTCTCCTTCAGTGTGGGTGGAGGAGTGTTGGTTTCACTGGGAAGTTACAATCCATACAACACCAACTGCTACAGGTATGATTTAGAACCAGTCAGTCCCCAAAAATCTTGAATCAAACCGCACCCCTTTAATATCCCTAATTTAGCATCCTAAATTCGAACCTCTCTGGCAGGAACTGTTTTTGGCTCTGTTTGTTGAACGCTGCTACCAGTTTGGTGGCTGGATTTGCAGTATTTTCAGTGCTGGGCTTCATGGCTCATGAATACAATGTTGGCATTGCAGAAGTTGCAGAGTCAGGTACTGTACTTATAATGGCTTGGGAGTATCTATATAGAACAAACAATACAAGTAATCAATAATGTTTAAAATTAATTATGCTTGTGGCTACATGAATAACTTTTTTCTTCTTACAGGTCCTGGTCTGGCATTCATTGCGTACCCTCAGGCAGTTGCCATGATGCCTTTACCCCAGCTGTGGGCGATATGCTTCTTCATCATGATTATATTGCTTGGCCTGGATTCACAGGTGGCATCAAAATATGAACGTACACAAACAAAAAGAAAAAACAAACAAACAAACAACAGATATTAACTGTTGGATGCATAAATTCTAGTTTTTCATGATTGAAGTGGTGATCGTGTCAGTGATCGACCTGGTTCCCACTGTGCTGCGCAGACCTGGACGCAGAGAACTTTTACTGCTGGTCTTCAGCCTCTTCTGCTTCAGCATAAGTATCCTAATGATTACAGAGGTGTTCAAAGAACCAAATATAAAGTATTAAGTTCAACTGATTGTAGTGATTTGTGTCTATTATTTAATAAGCATTTTCTCTGCAGGGTGGGATTTATGTCCTGCAGGTCTTTGATTACTATAGCATAAATGGATCCTCTGTGCTCTTCCTCTCTGGTCTTCAGTGTCTGATAATGGGCTGGATATTTGGTAAATAATAACTCATTGCAGTAAAATCTTAGACAGTCCTTATGTTGTATATACAGTGCATCCATAAAGTATTCACAGCATCACTTATGTACATGGCATTCTCAGTTATTTATTTTTAAGAAACTTGCCAAAACCTGAAGTAAACTTGTCATTATGGGGTGCTGTGTGTAGAATTCTGAGGAGAAAATATTCAATCCATTTTGGAATAACAAAATGTGGAAAAAGCGATGCGCTGTGAGTACTTTCCGTATGCGCTGTGTATAAAAAAAAAGAACAACAACAACAAAAACGTACCTTTCCATCTACCAGGAGCAGAGCGCATGTGTGATATTATTGAAGACATGGCAGGAGTGAGACCCAGCCGCTTCTTCAGTCTCTGCTGGCGCTATTTGACACCACTAGTATGCACAGTGAGTTACAGTTGGAAATATATCAGCATGAGGCTGCGTTTAATGACTGATTTTTTTAGTCTAGTCTTTGTTGACATGGATAATGACCTAATTCAATACTAGCTTAGTGGGTAACAGAAGATCCAGGTTCAAACCCCACTTACTACCATTGAGTCCTTGAGCAAGACACTTAACCCTGAGGGGCAGTGGTGGTCTAGCAGGTAAAGAAATGGACCCATAATCAGAAGGTTGCCAGTTAGAATCCTTCACTGCCAAGGCGCTACTGAGGTGCAACTGAGCAAAAGTCCCATCCCCCACACACTGCTCCTTGGGTGCCTTTCATGGCTGCCCACTGCTCACTACGAGTGATGGTTAAATGCAAAGAAATGTGCAGTGTGTGCTGTGCTGCAGTGTTTCACAATGACAGTCACTTCACTTTCAATTTTCTATTATATTTTCCAAACAGTACATGATGACTGCTGTTTTGTCATTGCTCTACTAATATGGTTATCTGTCACAAAGAACATATTGATTATCTTGCATATTGCTGCATGCACAAACAACTGTGCATGGCCTTTACTATGAAAAAGGGGTGCCTAAAAATTGTATCTGCATCTGTCTAAGAATCCTGAATTTATTTGTGAAATTGAAAGTGAAGTGATTGTCATTGTGAAACACAGCACAGTACTGGGGTACACAGTGGGAACGGTACTTTGCTCAGTGGCACCTTGGTGGTTTCGGATTCGAACCGGAAACCTTCCCGATTACTGGTCCACTACCTTAGCCACTAGGTCACCACTGCACAAGAAAGTTTTTTTCGGCCCGGTATCGAACCAAAGACTGTGAATGTGAAAACCACTACACTACTGAGTTTAAATTATTCTTTCCCCAGGCATCCTTAATTGGCTCCTTGGCCAATTACAAGCCCTTGACATTTAACCGAACCTACACATACCCGGGGTGGGTTAATGTGCTCGGCTGGATGATGACGCTCTCATCTGGCTTGGCGGTACCCGTACTGGCTGTCTACTTGCTGTGTACTGGAAAAGGAAGCCTGAAACAGGTTAGTTTAAGTTTTGATGGAACTTATACAGTCAGCCACCAATTGTGCAAGTTCAAACTGAAAAAGATGAAAGAGGCCTGTAATTTTCATCATAGGTATCTCTCAACTATGAGAGACAAAATGAAGAAAAAAACAACCTCAAACAGTAACACTCCAAACTCCACTATGGCAAAGACCAAAGAGCTGTGTAAGGACACCAGAAACAAAATTGTAGTCCTGCACAAGGCTGGGAAGACTGAATCTGCAATAGGTAAGCAGCTTGGTGTGAAGAAATCAACTGTGGGAGCAATTATTAGAAAATGGAAGACGTACAAGACTACTGTTAATCTCCCTCGATCTGGGGCTCCACGCAAGATCTCACCTCAAAGTGAAGTGATTGTCACATGTGATACACAGCAGCACAGCACACGGTGCACACAGTGAAATGTGTCCTCTGCATTTAACCCATCACCCTGAGTGAGCAATGGGCAGCCATGACAGGCGCCCGTGGAGCAGTGTTTGGGGATGGTGACACCTATGGGGTCAAAATGATTACCAAAGTAACAAAGGCTACAGTGCCAGACGTGTTCTCCTGCTTAAGCCAGTACATGTCTGGGCCCATCTGAAGTTTGCTAGAAAGCATCTGGATGATCCAGAAGAGGATTGGAATGTCATATGGTCACATAATAGAACTTTTTGGTAAAAACTCTACTTGTCGTGTTTGGAGGAGAAAGAATGCCAAGTTGCATCCAAAAACACCATACCTACTGTGAAGTATGAGTGTGGAAACATTGCGCTTTGGGGGTGTTTTTCTAGAGGAGATCTGCATAGAAGAATGGGCCAAAATACCAGCAACAGTGTGTGAAAACCTTGTGAAGACTTACAGAAAACGTTTGACCTCCGTCATTGCCAACAAAGGGTATATAACAAAGTATTGAGATGAACTTTTGTTAGTGACCAAATACTAATTTTCCCACATAATTTGCAAATAAATTCTTTAAAAATCAGAGGATGTGATTTTCTGGATTTTTTTTCTCATTTTGTCTCTCAAAGTTGAGGTATACCTATGATGAAAATTACAGGCCTCTCTTTTAAGTGGGAGAACTTATTTTTAGCTGACTAAATACGTTTTTTCCCCACTGTACATGCATGCACAACCTTATTTGTTGGTCTGGTTTGTAAAAAAAATAAATAGTATTTCTCTCTTACCAGCGCTGCATTCATCTTTGTCAATGTTCTGATGACCTTCCTTTGACCCAGAAGCAGAGGGAAGAGCTTTCAAAGTTGACCCCAGATGCAATGTAGTTGCCAAATAAAGCTTTTAAGAAGATACTTTGTAAGGGCACCTAAGATAAAATCATCGAGAATTCTTTGGTTTATTAAAAGTTGTTTGCATCAGTGTGAAAATAATACTTAACCTCTCAGTAATGAACATTATCTTGCAAGTAAAAATGTACACATACATTGTCTTAGAGGCCGTAATAAAAGTTAATGACAAGGAGTTACTAAAGGTTACTAATAGCAGTAGTGCCATCTTCAGGAAAAAAGGGGAGTTGGGCTGTTAAGTTTTATGTGTCTAACATGTTGATCTCGTATCATTCTAAAAATAAAAACTTTCTGCGGCCCCTGTGAAACTGTTGATAAAGAAACATAAAACAACACTGAAAGCAAAATGACTTCTTTCAACACTTTATATCAATCAAATTTTTTATGTTAATTGCCAAGTGATCCTCACTTTCTCATGCAATATTCTGGCAAATGCTGGTTCCAGCTGTGGAACCTGCTCATTTGGGTCAGTACTGCAGAGTAGCTGGAAACCTGCTGCAGGACGTCCCCATGAACAGGGTATCAGTCTAGTATAGGGTGAACTGTTTTCATGGGTGGAATAATTATAAACTCAAATATTTAGGATTTTCTCAAATCCACTTAAACATGTAAATTGTACGATCATTCCAAGTAAAAGGAACAGTTAAAAGAAAATCACAGAGAGTCAAGACTGCAATAGGAAATAACAAAGTGTCTGATAGTTTTGCAGATGGTGTTTACAGTCCCAACTCCATACCATGCAATAAAAATGATGAACAGGCAGCGCACCTACTCAGTTCTTTGGTGGGACAGTGAGATGCAAGACTGTCCAAGTGACAAACTAGGAACTTTGACTGGATAGTCCAACAGCAACCAAATTACAATACTTATCGCTACACTCCACAATCCCCAAAACAAGGAGGACGGCACAAGAACCACAGAACTCCCCTCTACAGGAGAACCATTAGTTACCACTGGAACTGAAGCAGCCAGGTAATCATGCAGTTTGTGGAGCTCAAACTTGTCTGTAAATGTTGCAACAGCTCAGTGAAAAACAAAATAAATATTACAGAAGGGGTGAAGTAAAGTAAAGTAGTGGAGATATCAGAGGACATAAGATCTTCTGCTTGCTTAGCACTGGCCCCTTGGACTTCCACCCCATGTAAGGTGACTGACAAAACTAGGTGCAGCTGACATTACAGCAATAATCAGACAAATTAGAGGAAGATGGAGCTCATGGAAGGAGAAGCAGCTGAGTGTGAGGAACGGAAAAGCAAGGCAAGCATCACAGAATTTCTCTTGACTGAGACTGGAAACATAGTTGGGTTAGAATTGTGTAGAAGTTCCCCTTCCTCTGCCACAAGAACGGTGAAGGTACGTTTTCCACAAGAACAACTCTTTACAAATCAAGAGACTGTAATTTAAACAATTCCTGTATTTCTTCTTTTTTATACAACAGTAGCAACTGGCTGCCAAAAGGAACTGTCTAAAGTTAAGTAAAGCTCAAGGATACAGAAAACATTTTAATTCTTGGACTCCTGAAATTTACACATAAAGAACACTAGAATGAATAAAAATTAAAAACAAGAACTAGCAGTCATCAATATGTTCATACAGTTACAAAAAGCAGAGAATCATTTTGTGTTCAGATTAGTCAACACATTTAGACTGACAAATATGAACCTGTCAATTTTCATGTGTTTTTGTCTTTGAATAAATTCAAACACAAGCAGTGGATGCACTGCTTCACATTGCTCTAGTACAAATACATAATATGTTTGTGCGACTAATAAACAGACATTTCTTGTGCCCTTCATGGTGGTTGTGGTGACTTTCAATGTTTAAGAGGTTTTAAGGGCCGAGAACATACACAACAAAAGAAATATGAAAAAGGCTGGTAAACCCAGTGAGAGACCAAGTAATTAAATAATAAATAGCAATTATACAAAGAAACAGCTGGAAGACAGACAACAAACACAGATAAGCTTCAGCGGTTGTCTAGTTCTACCATGAAGCCAGGCTGATGGTGATGAGTGTCATGACACGAACACAGACAGAGAACAGGGGACCAAACTAAGACATGAGCTGAACCCTAAAACAGAAGAGCCCACGCTGACCTAGAGACAGGGAGAATACAGACAGGGAAGAGACGTTCTGACTGAAAGTAGAACTCAGACGCTGCGGTGAAGTTACAGTAGTTTCATGTTCGAAAATTCAACAGATATTCAGATATTCAGTAAGCACAACCCTCCACAAAGACTTCTGTTTTTTCTTTCAATTCCTAACCATATTTTATATTAAAGTTTTAAAAAATTGTGGAAAATTATCTCTTTTTTTCAATAGCTTCAACACAAAGTGAGCATATGATTCAAAACCAATGTAGAGCTGTGCTGCTGCATGGAACTAGTCAGACGCATTTTGGTTTATTGAGGTTTTCTTCACCTTCAATTTTATACCCTCAGGTCATTCGACTTTTCCACAACAACACCTGAACACCAACATTACACCCACATTGTGTTACTCACACACAAACTGAACGTGCACACACTTAAATACTGACTGGAACATGCATCTACACTCTACGTGCTATAACTGCTGCTCAGTATTGTCAGTTTGCCTCATCTGCCTGTTCTACCCTCCCACATGAAAATTGTTACTGTCTTACTCCTTCATATCTCATATCTCAAATATTTTCTTGTACATTTAGAACTTATGACTTCTTGTGAAGTGACAAATTTGATATTGCCCATTTATTTTCTTTCTACCTTGTAAACTTTCTATTTCTTAGCATTGTTTTTAGCAGTGACTTGCATTTCTCATCATACAAATTATACTGTAATGTTTTTCCCTGCGTTAACGTCAACTAAAAGTGAAACTGAACTACATTTCGAACCTTTTCACAATTATTCAAAACTTTTTGAATATGGATAACCCATGCCATTTTTTTCATCTAACCACATTCCCCAAAACATTTATTTTAAAATTTTAGGTTTTTTAAAGTCCTGATTGCAAATGTTTCTTTTGTAGCAGAAAATTTAACACCTCACTTTGTATGACCATTCTTCTATTTTCGTAATGTTCCTTCCTATTTTACAGATTGTGAACATCTGCAAACAGCGAAAGCCCCACCCCATTCTCAACATCACCAAAAACATAATTTATCATAGTAGAAAATAATAAAGGACTCTCTGTACTGCCTTAAGGCATTGCATTTTCTGTGTATTTCTGCGAATAGCTCTTCCCTACTGTAAGAGTTCTTTCCTGCCAAAAATTCCTGAACCATCTGTACACTTGGCCTGAGATGATAATTTACAAAGTTTAATGAACAATCCATCCTTCCACATTATGTTGTTTGCTTTCTCAATGTCAAAAAAGAAATACACACACAGAGACAGACACCAGGACAACATCTAGGTAAAACAGAACAGAGCAATATGACCCTAAAGCGCAGGGCTGTAGATACCAACATTTTACATGTAAAAATGAAGCAACAACAAACTTTCTGTTTTCATTGTGAGCATGTAGCAGTAAACAGAAAGTGAGGCTCAAACACAGTTTCAGAGAAATGAATTCAGTTTGTTGATATTGCAATTAAATTAATATAACAGACACCTTTTGTTCTCCTTCCATGTCAAACTGCCCTGGGCAATCTGTGATCACACCTGGAACACAAGTAGATTTATTTAAGATGTTTCCTAGATTGAGTTCATATTTCTGACTGGAAAAGCCAGCGTTGAGATCAGGGACAAGGAGCTTTAATCTGACCAGACTAAAGAAGATGGAACTTGTGAGCTGTGAAGAGGTTAAGGGTAGGAGAAAGAAAATTAAAAAAAGAGGGCAATGGAATAGCAATATAGAATTTTTCCTGGTTGTCGCAGGGAACATAGTTGGATTAGGAAATGTTTGGATATTCCCATATCTCTGCTACAGAAATGGTGGAGGTAAGTCTAAGTTATGTACAAGATACACTGTGATATATTGAATTGCTTTATTTTACACGAATATTGTTACTGTAGTCTATACCACAAGGACTATATGTGTCACTGCTGGAGTTCGGGGACACATTTGCAGGCATGCTGGGAGCAAGGGGACAAGTCGTCGCACAGGGAGCAGACATAGGACGCGCTGGGGAGGAGGACCGGAAGCGTTTGGTCGGGGAGAGGGTGGCCGGAGGTAAGTTGGGACGGGAGTGGAATCGTGGACGCGCCGCAGCGCGGCGTGGAGGGAACTAGGGCTTCATGGGGGGTAGCGGGGAGATCGTCTTCTTCCAAGGGTCAGGCAAACTCAGTGTCAGTGGCAGGCGAAGGTCGTGGTGTCGAGGTGGAATCCGTCAGGAGATCTTCGTAATAAAGGGGGCAGGCAAGGCTCGTGGTCAGGGACAGGCAAGGGTCGTGGTCGTGGATTCTAGTCAGCTGGGCGTGGGAAAACAAGGCTAGCGTCTCTGGGGAATAGATTCAACTCAAAGAGCTGCATCTCCTCGGGGGTTACCTGACTTTTGTACTCTACGCTGCCCGCTCTCGTTTCCGCTTCCGGGTCGCCGTCTCTCTGTCTGGTCTGGTGCTCTCTGGTGGGCTGGAGGTGTATTGGCTGTGACAGAGCCCCCCCTCCTAGGCCCGGCTCCTGAAGGGCCCGGCAAATCAGGGTGGCGCTCATGGAAATCCAGGAGAAGGGCTGGATCCAGGATATCCCGCCGGGGAACCCAGGACCGATCCGCCGGTCCATAGCCTTCCCAGCCCACCAAATATTCTAGGCCGCGGCCCCGCCTCCGGACGTCCAGGAGGCGACGGACCGTGTAGGCCAGAGAGCCGTCGATGCGGCGCGGAGATGGTGCCAGAGACGGGGGGGGGGGTTGCAGAGGGGGTGAGTGAGCCTTACAGAGGTGGGAGACATGGAAGAATGGGCTGACACACAGAGTGCGTGGATATGCAACCGGGTTGATGCGTCGAGTCACTCTGAAGGGTCCAATGAAGCGGGGTCCTATTTTTCGGGGACTGGACGGCATAGGCAGGCCTCGGGTGGAGACACAAACTCTGTCTCCGGGATGGTACATGATGGCCGGCCGACGGCGGAGATCCGCCTGTCGTTTCATGCGCTCCGCGGTGCGGTTGAGGACCCGGTGAACTTGGGACCAGACCGTGTGGAGCTGGCGGAGTCGGTTGTTGACCGCCAGCACCGGTCCCTCGACCATGGGCGTGGGGAACCATGTGGGTCTGAGGCCAGTGACCACCTCGAAGGGGGAGCGCTCTGTGGCCGAGGAACTGTGCTGGTTCCGTGCGAGCTCCGCCAAGAGGAGGTGTTGGGACCAGGAGGTTGGTCGGGCCGAGCAGTAGCAGCGAAGGTAGGTCTCCACCTCCTGGTTGACCCTCTCGGTCTGGCCATTGGACTGGGGGTGGTACCCTGATGACAGACTGACCGATACCCCCAATTGTCCCCAGAAGTGACGCCAGAATCTGGCGATGAACTGGGGGCCGCGGTCAGAAAGGAGGTCTACTGGGGGTCCAAACTGCTGCACCACTTCTTGGAGGACGATGTCGGCGGTTCGCGCAGCTGTTGGGAGTCCTGGAAGGGCAATGAACCGGCCCATCTTGGAAAAACGGTCGTCGAGTACCATAATGGTGGTCATCCCTCTTGATCGTGGCAGTCCCGTGATGAAATCCATGGAGACATGGGACCATGGGCGATGGGGGCAGGGGAAGGCCTTGGGGTCTCTGTGTGTCGGCCTTGTGTGAGGCGCAGGTGTTACAAGCGGCAACGTATGCCTGTACGTCTGAGGCCAGGCCTGGCCACCAGAACGTCTGCTGAATGTTGGCCAGGGTGCGCTGACGTCCAGGGTGTCCGACCAATGGAGTGTCATGCCCCCATTGTAGGATGCGTGGTCGGAGAGGGGGTGACACGTAGGTGAGGTTAGGAGGCGTGGTAGGAGGGGGGGGGTGGTGTGTGTGATCCGCAATCACCTCTTGCATGAGGGTCCAGCGTACGGGGGCCAGTAGGAATGACTGGGAGAGGATAGGGGAGGACGGATTGTCCACCCAAAAATGGGTGGACTGCCCCCTCCAGCAAATGGCGCCACTCCTCCAGGGCCAGTTTGATGGCCAGGAGTTCCCTGTTCCCGACATCATAGTTCCGCTCCGCCGGGTTTATTCTTCGGGAGAAGAAGGCACATGGGTGCAATTTGTGGTCCAGGGGGTTGCGTTGCGATAGTACCGCCCCCACTCCTAGACTAGACGCGTCAACTTCAACGACGAATGGGAGTTGGGGGTCTGGGTGGAATAAGATGGGGGCCGTGGTGAATAGCTGTTTGAGTTTACTGAATGCCTGCTGAGCTTGGGGGTTCCAGTGGAGTCAGGTTGGTTGGCCTTTAAGGAGGGAGGTCATGGGTCGTGCCACCTTGCTGAAGTTGCGGATGAAGCGACGGTAAAAGTTGGCGAATCCGAGGAACTGTTGTAGCTGACGAATGGTGGTGGGTACAGGCCAGTCCGTGACTGCGGTTGTCTTGATGGGATCCATGGCAATTCCTTGGGGGCTGATTTGGAACCCCAGGAAGGAGATTTCCCCTGTGTGAAAAGTACTCTTTTCCAATTTCACCAAGAGACGGTTTTGTAGAAGGCGCTGGAGGACCTTTCTGACGTGGGAGATGTGGGTCGAGAGGTTGGGTGAGTAAATTAGAATGTCATCTAGGTAGACGAACACAAATTGATCCAACATGTCTCTGAGGACGTCATTAACGAGCGCCTGGAAGGCAGCTGGGCTATTCGAGAGACCAAAGGGCATTATCAAATACTCACAGTGTACGGATGGCGTGATAAAACCCGTCTTCCACTCGTCCCCTTCCCGGATCCGAACGAGGTGGTATGCATTCCGGAGGTCCAGCTTAGTAAAGACAGTGGCCCCTGCCAGGAGTTCAAAGACGGTGTTCAGAAGTGGGAGGGGGTACCGGTTCTTTTTAGTTATCGCGTTCAGCTTCCGATAATCAATGCATGGCCGCAGTCCCCTGTCTTTCTTACCCACAAAAAAGAATGGGGCAGCAGCTGGAGAGGTGGAAGGACGGATTATGCCACGATGTACATTTACATTTACAGCATTTATCAGACGCCCTTATCCAGAGCGACTTACAATCAGTAGTTACAGGGACAGTCTCCCTGGAGCAAGTTAGGGTTAAGTGTCTTGCTCAGGGACACAATGGTAGTAAGCGGGATTTGAACCCGGGTCTTCTGGTTCATAGGCGAGTGTGTTACCCACTAGGCTACTACCCACTAGCGACTCATCCATCGCCTTTCGCTCTGGAAGTGAGAGCGAGTACAGTCGGCCTCGTGGTGGTAAGGCACCAGGGAGCAGGTCAATCGCCAGATCATAAGGTCTATGGGGGGGCAGCTCTGCTGCCTTGTCCTTGTCAAAGACCGCAGCAAAGTCATGGTAACAGTCAGGGACCCCCAGTAAGGAGGAGGTGGTGTCATGTGGAGATCGAGGTGTGGTCTCTGGCAGCTTTTGGGTCACATCGTCTCTAAGGGGCGTGGTTTCAGCTAATGGGCGTGGTTTGCAGTCTTGGACCGGGGTCTTGGTCCTAGGCAGGGAGCATGGCATGGGTTGAGGGGCGTGGCCGAGTCTCATCGTTGCTACATGTGTGGGTCCAGAGCGGTTCGGGGGCGTGGCCTGTCGGGGTTGGTGGTGGATGCATTGGCGTCCCCACTGTTTGATGGTGCCTGTGGTCCAGTCAATGAGGGGCTCGTGGGTGGTCAGCCATGGGTATCCTAACACAATTGGGTCATGGGGGGGTCGTGGTTAAGTAGAATGTCATGGTTTCCACATGATTGAGCTCAAGGCAGATTAGTAGGGGTTTGGTTTGGAAAAGGATTCTGCCTGAGCCCAACGGGCTGCCATCCAGTCCCATAACCGCACGGGGGGGATCACACCGGGAGACAGGGAGCTGGAGTCGGGTGGCCAGATCGACATGGCCGCCCCGGAGTCCACCAGCGCTCGCCCCTGATGGTGGCCGGGTCTGGGTTTATTCCAGCAGACGATGATGGGAAGTGAGCAGCGGGTGGTGGCTCTGGGAATGGCCTTGGTCCTCGCCAGGGGACTCCGGACCTCAGGGAAGCGTGGGTCTTTTCCAGATGGGTGTGGTTTGATTCGCCGGTTGGGACAGACGGCGCTGAGGTGGTTAGGTTCCTGGGGAGTGAGTGGGGGTCGGGCTCGGCTCATTTGCATGGGTTCGTAGGATCGACGGGGGGGCGGAGCCCTAGGGGCGTCATGCAGGCGCGCGGCGGGGGCACAGTGGAAAGGGGCGTGGCTACGCCGTTCTTGGTCGCGCTCAGCGTGACGTCTGTCTATGGACGTGGCCAGCATGATTATACTGTCCAGCGTGGTTCCCCAATCGCGATTTACCATGTCGTCTTTCACCGCCTCCCGGAGGCCGTGGTAGAACGCGGCGGGGAGCGCGGCGTCAGTCCACCCACTGTCGCTCGCCAGGGTTCGGAATTCAATCGCGTAATCGCTTACGCTCCGATTTCCCTGACGTAGCGACAGGAGCCGCAAAGACGACGTGCGCCGCCCGGTCTCTCCCTGAAACACGAGCTGGAGGCGGTCCAGGAAAAGTAAAGTGAAGTGATTGTCACATGTGATACACAGCAGCACAGCACACAGTGCACACAGTGAAATTTGTCCTCTGCATTTAACCCATCACCCTGAGTGAGCAGTGGGCAGCCATGACCGGCGCCCGGGGAGCAGTGTGTGGGGACGGTGCTTTGCTCAGTGGCACCTCAGTGGCACCTTGGCGGATCGGGATTCGAACCGGCAACCTTCTGATTACTGGGCCGCTTCCTTAACCGCTAGGCCACCACTGCCCCTGGAAGGCGGGGACAGACAGACAGATCGGGTCGCGTCGCTCTACCAGCGGCGTGACCCACTCCAGCGCGCGTCCGGTCAGCCGCGTAATTATATACGCGACCGCCGTTTCTTCGTCAGGGAGATGGGCGGCTTGGAGGCGGAGAAGCAGCCGGCACTGCGTGACAAATCCGCGACAACTCTTGGAATCACCGTCATAAAGTGGCAGGGGGGCCAATCCCGCCAGGGTGGACATACGTGACTCTGGAGTGGGGACTGCAGGACCGGGACAGCTGGGCTGGGACTGCAGCGCGTGGACATGTGCCGAAAGGTCAGCGAGAGCGGAGCTGACCTGGAGCAGTGCGCGTTGTTGCTGGAGCTGCGTGTCTTGGTGATCCTGGATGGCGATGTGCTGCAGCTGTAGGAACGCGGTCAGCTGACCGACCGTCTCTTGCATGGTGGACATGCCTGCTGCGTCAGGAGATGGCCCGCTCTTACTGTCACTGCTGGAGTTAGGGGACGCATTTGCAGTCATGCTGGGAGCAAGGGGACAAGTCGTCGCACGGGGAGCAGACATAGGACGCGCTGGGGAGGAGGACCGGAAGCGTTTGGTCGGGGAGAGGGAAGCCGGAGGTAAGTTGGGACGGGAGTGGAATCGTGGACGCGCCGCAGCGCGGCGTGGAGGGAACTAGGGCTTCATGGGGGGTAGCGGGGAGATCGTCTTCTTACAAGGGTCAGGCAAACTCAGTGTCAGTGTCAGGCGAAGGTCGTGGTGTCGAGGTGGAATCCGTCAGTAGATCTTCGTAATAAAGGGGGCAGGCAAGGGTCGTGGTTGTGGATTCTAGTCAGCTGGGCGTGGGAAAACAAGGCTAGTTGAATAGATTCAACTCAAAGAGCTGCGTCTCCTCGGGGTTACCTGACTTTTATAATCTACGCTGCCCGCTCTCGTTTCCGCTTCCGGGTCGCCGTCTCTCTGTCTGGTCTGGTGCTCTCTGGTGGGCTGGAGGTGTATTGGCTGTGACAATATGGTTTACGATGAAGTAATGTATGAACATTTAAATATCATGTTTTATAACCACAATTCTAACCTTATGAACACACAAATGGACAACATGAGAAATATTCTGTTAAAACGTATGTTACATTGTAATGAATTTTATTTTCAAGGTGCTTTCTTGGTGCCCTACGTGGTGGTTGTGGTGACCTGTGGGATCCCCCTGTTTCTTCTGGAGAGTGCGATGGGTCAGTACACACAGCAAGCAAGCATCACCTGCTGGGAGAAGTTGTGCCCAATTGCTCAGGGTGAGTGGGGAAGAAACTTTCTCATCTTTCTCATCTGTTCTCATTTCTCATCTGTTGAATATATTCAATAATTCAAGGATTCATAGTAGTTATTGTCATGTATATGGAAGAAATTAAATTTCTCTGTACAATGAAATTCTTTCTTTGCTGTCCACATACAAGTCAGGTAATGTTTAATATATGAACACAGTGAAGGTTTCAGAGCTTGTGGTATTATTGCTGTTAGGCTATATGGGTGTTGTAAAAATGTTGTTAAATGGAGATTTGAAGAACATAGCCTAATATTCATTAGAAACAAATGTACTGTTGTTCTCTAAGGCATCGGCTACACAGGTGTTATAATGAGGGTCTATATCTGCATGGCTTACATCGTCATCCTTGCCTGGGCACTTCTGTACCTGTGCTTCTCTTTCTATGCCAAACTGCCCTGGGCCAGCTGTGGCCACACCTGGAACACAGGTATGAACACTGACTACATCTTGGCATGGGTAACAACAGCAACATAACAGTAGTGCAACAGCTTCAAGAAATTAAGAATAATGAACTAAATATATATTTCACTTCCTGTAGAAAATTGTGAGGACTTCAACGCACTGAACAAATATAACCAGACTATAAACACCAGCTTGACATCTCCAGCAATTGAATTCTGGGAGTAAGTTTATAAAATCAAACACAGAAGAAAGCTTTAAGGACACTGTGAATGCAAACAGAATTCCAGATATTCTAACAAACAACGTATCTCCAGACGGCGTGTGCTGGCGATCTCAGGTGGCATTGACAAACTGGGCAGTGTTCGGTGGGAGATCCTCCTCTGCGCCATTGCAATGTGGGTCATTTGTTACTTTTGCATTTGGAAAGGTGTGAAATCTACAGGAAAGGTTGGTGTTTAGGATTGAAATGTAAAAATGAAACAATAGTAAACTTTCAATGACTACAAGAATTTGAATTTTGAGCATGTAGACAGAGTGAGACAGGGTCGATGCAGACAGGAAGAAACTTTCACAATGAAAGCAGACAGGAAAGCATGAATTCACAAGATGGGGCATTAAGACCCACAGTACATTGACAAACATTCAATAACCCGACAAAGACTAAAAATGAGGGGGCCACAACAACAGGTGCAGACAGTCAGATAATCAGGGGCTGTGACGCCCATGGGCTAAGGTTTAACCACAACGGGTGCTCCTGCACATGATTATGGAGTCCTGATCCATCCCAGCTCCATAAGAACCATGAAGCAGAACCCAGTATGGGATGCGACAATGATGTGGACATGCACATAACTCACCTTAGGTTTGTTCCAGTTTATGTTCCTGGCCTTATTGCCTTTGGGTCTGTAATTGTTTATCCTTTGTTTCCTTTGTTTTAGCCCTTGTGCCGCTTTTGTTTGTATTTATAATCAAGTACTCTGCGCCTCACTCTCCTACCGACCTACCAACCTACCAATGTGACAGGGGCAACCACATGGAATCCATGGAACTACAGCCTGGCACATCATCCACGGTCCGAGCCGTGACACAGTTATATTACAAAATGTGTGGAAACGTTTGCCTCTTTGGCTGAGTGGAAATCAGATGTGCCCATCTCACAAATCTTTAGTTAAAATGAGCAGATCCAGTATAAGCCTGGAGGCTGTTAGAGAGTCTGGGGTGCAACACAGTGAATTCCAGATTAACCCTAAAATGCTGGATCTCTATTTTCAGGTGGTGTATTTTACAGCCACTTTCCCATACGTGATGCTGCTGGTGTTGCTGATCAGAGGGTTGACTCTGCCTGGTGCCCTGCAGGGGATTGTGTACTATGATGGAGGCTGTAACTCAGGTCTTGTTCTCTTTTGGTGTGGGTGGAGGAGTGTTGGTTTCACTGGGGAGTTACAATCCATACAACAACAACTGCTACAGGTATGATTTAGAACCCGTCAGTCCCCAAAAATCTTAAATCAAACCACACCCCTTTAATATCCCCAAATTAGCATCCTAAATTCAAACCTCTCTGGCAGGAACTGTTTCTGGCTCTGTTTGTTGAACGCTGCTACCAGTTTGGTGGCTGGATTTGCAGTATTTTCAGTGCTGGGCTTCATGGCTCATGAATACAATGTTGGCATTGCAGAAGTTGCAGAGTCAGGTACTGTACTTATAATGGCTTGGGAGTATCTATATAAAACAAACAATATAAGTAATCAATAGTGTTCAAAATAGATAATGCTTGTAGCTACATGAATAACTTTTTTCTTCTTACAGGTCCTGGTCTGGCATTCATTGCGTACCCTCAGGCAGTGGCCATGATGCCTTTACCCCAGCTGTGGGTGATATGCTTCTTCATCATGACTATATTGCTTGGCCTGGATTCACAGGTGGCATCAAAATGTGTACACACACACACACACACACACACACACACACACACACACACACACATAAATACACACACTAACAAACAAACAGATATTAACTGTTAAATGATGCATAAATTCTAGTTTGTTATGATGGAGGGGGTGATAATGCCAGTGATTGACCTGGCTCCCACTGTGCTGCGTAGACCTGGACGTAGAGAACTTTTTTTGATTACTATGGCACGAATGCATCCTCCAAACTCTTCCTCTCTAGTCTTCAGTGTCTGATAATGGGCTGGATATTTGGTAAATAATAATTAATTGCAGTAAACTCTATGAAAGTCCTTATGCTGTATATGCAGTGGTGTGGAAAAGTGCTTTCTTACTTGTTTTAAGTTGTTTAAATGTTTCAGCTAATCAAAAAATAATATATACTAGTCAAGGATTACTGTCACACCTCAATAAAGGAATCACTTAAATAAGACCTGCCTGACAAAGTGTTGTAGACCAAAATATCATCAAAAGCTAGACATCATGCTGAGATCCAAAGAAATTTAGGAACAAACGAGAAAGAAAGTAATTGAGCTCTATCAGTCTGGAAAAGGTTCTAAACCTTTGGGACTCCAGCGAACCACAATTAGTGAAAACATGGAACATTGGTGAATTTTCCCAGGAGTTACCTGTCGATCAGGGCAGTGTTCATGACATAAGAAAGGGATGGGGAGCCAAGACGAAAAGCACTGCTGAGCAAAAAGAAGATGAGAGTGTGTCTCATTAAATCTGTAAAAGTAACACTGCATTTCAGAAAAAGAACATCATACCAACAGTAAAATATGGTGGTGGTGATAGTTTTATGGTCAGGGGCTGTTTTGGTGCTTCAGGACCTGAAAGACTTGCTGTGATTAATGGAATTATGAATTCTGCGGTTTAACAAAAGGAGAATGTCCCTCTATCTGTTCATGACCTCAAGCTGAAACCAACGTGGATTCTGCAACATGACAATAATCCAAAACACACCAGCAAGTTCACCTCTGACTGAAGAAAAACAGAATGAAAACTTTGGAGTGGCCTAATCAAAGTTCTGACCTGAATCCTATTGATATGCTGTGGCATGACCATGAACCATGAACCATGAACTACAACAATTTTGCAAAGTCGGCCAAATTTCACACTTTTGATGATCTGAAACTGTCACTGGCCGAGTTCGGGGACGCATTCGCAGGCATGCTTGGAGCGGATGGAGTAGTCGTCGTACTAGGAGAGGAGGACCGGAGGCGCTTGGCCGGTGATAAGGCGGCCGGAGGTGAGCTGGAGCGGGAGTGTGGCCGTGGAAGCGCCGCAGCGCGGCGGGGAGGGAACTCTGGCTCTGTGGGGGGTAACGGGGAAGATCGTATTAGCAAAAGGGGGCAGGCAAACTCAAGGTCAATGGTGGGCGAAGGTCGTGGTCACACTGGAGAATTAGATTAGAGATCGTCGTCACAAGAGGGGCAGGCAAAGTTCTAGGTCGGGCACAGGCAAAGGTCGTGGTCATGGACATCAATCAGTCGGGCGTGGGAAAATAAGGCTGGCGTCTATGGAAGTAAATTCGTCAAAGAGCGGGCACTCTCTCCTCAGTGTCATCTAGCTTTTATACTTGGTGCTTGTCGTGTAGATTCCAGTGTAACACGTCGTGGGAGTGGAATCTACACGACAAGCACCAAGTATAAACAGTGCTGCCCGCACTGTGACAGAAACATTTAAATGTGACACATGAATAAAGTACTATGCTACTCTAGTTACGTCAGATAGAAAACGTGCCTTTCCATCTACCAGGATCGGAGCGCAAGTGTGATGTAATTGAAGACATGACAGGAGTGAGACCCAGCCGCTTCTTCAGTTTCTCATTAGTGGTTCTGACAATTTTTAAACAGGATGACACTGTTAATTCCACACATGTATGACCCATAGTGATTCTAATTAATCCAGTTAAAAATATATCAGTATGATGCTGTGCTTATTGGCTGATTTTTTAGCTAGTCTCTGTTGACATTGATAATGACCATAATTACTAATAAGAAATCAGATTTTACATCAGAAAATTACAATGAGCCAGCTTTATTGGTCCTGTTGTGGACACCTTTTGCTACTGGCTTGAGCACAAGAGCCAAGAGGCATGTCATACTTTAAGCACACTTATTTTCTATTATACTTTCCCAAATCATACATGGTGTCTGCAATTTTGTCCTTTCTCTACCAATTTGGTTACCTGTCACAAAAACGGATTGATTATCTTACAGATTCCTGCATGCACAAACAGCTGTGCATGGACTTTACTGTATTCCAACATGTGGTGCATCTGTGTTAAGAGTGCTGAATTTATGTGTTAATTTAAATTATTAATTTAAATATAATGTCCTTCTTTCCCCAGGTATCCTTAATTGGCGCCTTGGCCAATTACAAGCCCCTGACATTTAACCGAACCTACAAATACCCGGGGTGGGTTAATGTGCTGGGCTGGATGATGACGCTGTCATCCGGCCTGGCGGTACCAGTACTGGCTGTCTACTTGCTGTGTACTGGAAAAGGAAGCCTGAAACAGGTTAGTTTAAGTTTTGATGGAACTTATACAGTATATGCATGCACAACCTTATTTGTTGGTCTGTAAATAAATAATGATGGTATTTCTCTCTCTTACCAGCGCTGCATTTATCTTTGTCAATGTGCTGATGACCTTCCTTTGACCCGGAAGCAGAGGGAAGAGCTTTCAAAGTTGATCCCAGATGCACTGTAGTTGCCGTGGGGAGCAAATAAAGCTTTGAAGAAGATGTTGGGACACCTAAGAGAAAATAATCTAGAATTCTTTGGTTTACTAAAAGTTGTTTGCATCAATGTGAAAATAATAACTAACATCTGAGTAATGAGCATTATCTTGCAAGTAAAACTGTACACATACATTATCTTAGATACCATAATAAAAGTAACGAGGAGTTACTAAAGGCTACTAACAGCAGTAGTGCCACCTTCAGGAAAAAAGGGGGCTGTTCAAGTTTTATGTGTCTAACATGTTGATCACGTATCATTCTTCTGTTCAAGAAATAAATTCATGACATTTTTAAGAAAGTTTCTGCCGCCCCTGTGAAACTGTTGATAAAGAAACATTAAAACAACACTGAAAGCAAAATTACTTATTTCAACACATTTTATATCAATCAAATTGTTTATGTTAATTGCTGAGTCGGGAAATGATCCTCACTTTCTCGTGCAATATTCTGACAAATGCTGGTTCCAGCTGTGGAACCTGCTCATTCTGGTCAGTACTGCAGGGTAGCTGGAAACTAGCTGCAGGACGTGCCCATGAACAGGGTATCAGTCTAGTATAGGGTGAACTGTATTCATGGGTGGAATGATTATAAACTCAAATATTTAGGATTTTCTCAAATCCACTAAAACATGTAAATTGAATGATCATTCCAAGTAAAAGGAACAGTTAAAAGAAAATCACAGAGAGTCAAATTACCACAGACTGCAATAGGAAATAACAAAGTGTCTGATAGTTTTGCAGATGGTGTTTACAGTCCCAACTCCATACCATGCAATAAAAATGATAAACAGGCAGCACACCTACTCAGTTCTTTGGTGGGACAGTGAGACTGTCCAAGTGACAAACTAGGAAATTTGACTGGATAGTCCAACAGCAACCAAATTACAATTCTTATCGCTACACTCCACAATCCCCAAAACAAGGAGGACGGCACAAGAACCACAGAACTCCCCTCTACAGGAGAACCATTAGTTACCACTGGAACTGAAGCAGCCAGGTCATAATGCAGTTTATGGAGCTCTGAACAGTCAAACTTGTCTGTAAATGTTGCAACAGCTCAATGATAAACTAAATAAATATTACAGAAGGGGTGAAGTTAACTAAAGTAGTGAAGATATCAGGGGACATAAGATCTTCTGCTTGCTTAGCACTGGCCCCTTGACTTCCACCCCATGTAAGGTCTGTTTTGGTTCAAAGTGTAACTTAGTTTGCTTGATATTTTGACTGACAGAACTAGGTGCAGCTGACATTACAGCAATAATCAGACCAGTTAGAGGAAGATGGAGCTCATGGAAGGAGAAGCAGCTGAGTGTGAGGAACAGAAAAGCAAGGCAAGCATCACAGAATTTCTCTTGACTGAGAATGTAAACATAGTTGGGCTAGAAATGTGTAGAAGTTCCCCTTCCTCTGCTGCAAGAACGGTGAAGGTTCCAAAAGAACAACTCTTTACAAAGCAATAGACTGTAATTTAAACAATTCCTGTATTACTGCTATTTTATATAACAGTAGTAACTGGCTGCAAAAAAAGGAACTAAAAGTCTAAAGTACAGTTCAAGGATACAGAAAAAAATTAATTCTTGGACTCCTCAAATTTACACATAAAGAACACTAGATTAATAAAAATTAATAAAAATTAAAAGCCAGAACTTACAGTCATCAATATGTTCATACAGTTAGAAAAAGCAGAAAATCTTTTTGTGTTCAGATTAGTCAACACATTTAGACTGACAAATATGAACCTGTCTTACTGTAATTTCCATGTGTGCTTGTTTCTTTGAATAAATTCAAACCCAATTCAGGATGGTACAAAGTGCTTCACATTGCTTTAGTACAAATACGTAATATGTTTGTACGACAAATGAACAGACATTTCTTGTGCTCTTTATTATGGTGGTTGTGATGAGGTTTTAAGGGCCGTTTTAAGAGGTTTTAAGGGCCGAGAACATACTCTAAAAGGAAATAAGGGAAAACCAGTGCGAGACCATATAATTAAACAGATGATTTAATAATAAATAAAAATTAAACAAATAAATAGCAGAAAGATAGACAACAAACACAGATAAGCTTCAGCAGTGGTCTAGTTCTACCATGAAGCCAGGCTGATGGTGATGAGTGTCATGACACGAACACAGACAGAGAACAGGGGACCAAACTAAGACATGAGCTGAACCCTAAAACAGAAGAGCCCACGCTGACCTAGAGACAGGGAGAACACAGACAGGGAAGAGACTGAAAGTAGAACTCAGACGTTGCTGTGAAGTTACAGTAGTTTCATGTTGGAAAATTCAACAGATATTCAGATATTCACTAAGCACAACCCTCCACAAAGACTTCTGTTTTACCTAATACCTAACCATATTTTATATTAATATTTTAAGAAATTGTGGAAAATTATCTCTTTTTTTCAGTAGCTTCCACACAAAGTGAGCATATGATTCAAAACCAATGTAGAGCTGTGCTGCTGCATGGAACTAGTCAGACGCATTTTGGTTTATTGAGGTTTTCTTCACCTTCAATTTTATACAAATTAAAGTCGTAATGCCTGAAATTGATTAGGATTTAACCGTTTAAGAACTAAATCTAGCTGCTTGGACTATAGGACTTAAGAACAGTTTTTACCCTCATTTTATTCGACTTTTCCACAGCAACACCTGAACACCAACATTACACCCACATTGTGTTACTCACACACAAACTGTACGTGCACACACTTAAATACTGACTGGAACACGCATATAGCACACTCGTGCTATAACTGTCATTGTACTTGCTGCTCAGTATTGTCATTTTGCCTCATCAGCCTGTTCTACCCTCCCACATGAAAATTGTTACTGTCTTACTTCTTCATATCTCACATCTCATATATTTTCTTGTAAACTTAGAACTTATGACTTCTTGTGAAGTGACAAATTTCATATTGCCAATTTATTTTCTTTCTACCTTGTAAACTTAAAACTTTTTAGCAGTTTTTAGCAGTGACTTGCATTTTACTGTAATGTTTTTCCCTGTGTTAACTTGCATATGACAAATAAAATTGAAACTGAACTACATTTCGATTTTTTTCACAATTATACGAAATGTTTGGAGATTCCCATATCTCTGCTACAGAAATGGTGGAGGTAAGTCTAAGTTATGTACAAGATACACTGAGATATATTGAACTGCTTTATTTTACACTAATCTTGTTACTGTAGTCTATACCACAAGGACTTTATGGTTTAAGATGCAGTAATGTATGAACATTTAAATATCATGTTTCATAACCACAACTCTAACCTTATGTACACACGAACGGACAACATAAGAAAGATTTTGTTAAAACGTATATATTACTTTGTACTGAATTTAGTTTTCAAGGTGCTTTCTTGGTGCCCTACGTGGTGGTTGTGGTGACCTGTGGGATCCCCCTGTTTCTTCTGGAGAGTGCGATGGGTCAGTACACACAGCAAGCAAGCATCACCTGCTGGGAGAAGTTCCCAATTGCTCAGGGTGAGTGGGGAAGAAACTTTCTCATCTGTTCAGGTCAATTTATTCAAGGATTCATAGTAGTTATTGTCATGTGTATGGAAGAAATTAAATTTCTCTGTAAAATGAAATTCTTTCTTTGCTGTCCATGTACAAGTTAGGTAAAGTTTAATATATAAACACAGTGAAGGTTTCTGTGCTTGTGGTATTATTGCTGTTAGGCTATATGGGTGTTGTAAAAATGTTTTTGAATGGAGATTTGAAGAAGATAGCCTAATATTCATTAGAAACAATAAATGTACTGTTTGTCTCAAAGGGATCGGCTACACAAGTATTATAATGAGGGTCTATAAGTGCATTTCTTACGTCATCATCCTTGCATGGGCACTTCTGTACCTGTGCTTCTCTTTCTACGCCAAACTGCCCTGGGCCAGCTGTGGCCACACCTGGAACACAGGTATGAACACTGACTACATCTTGCCATGTGTAACAACAGCAGCATAACAGTAGTGCAACAGCTTCAATAAATTAAGAATAATGAACTAAAATATATTTCACTTCCTGTAGAAAGTTGTGAGGACTTTGACGCACTGAACAAATATAACCAGACTATAAACACCAACTCGACCTCTCCAGCAACTGAATTCTGGGAGTAAGTTTTTTAAGTCAAACACAGAAGGAATCTTTAAGTACACTGGAAATGCAAACAGAATTCCAGACATTCTAACAAACAACGTATCTCCAGACGGCGTGTGCTGGCAATCTCAGGTGGTATTGAGGAGCTGGGCAGTGTTCGGTGGGAGATCCTCCTCTGCGCCATTGCCATGTGGGTCATTTGTTACTTCTGCATTTGGAAAGGTGTGAAGTCTACAGGAAAGGTTGGTGTTTAGGCTTCAAATGTAAATATCAAACAGTAGTAAACTAGAAATAGTAAACTTTCAATGACTACAAGAACTTTAATTTTGAGCATGTTGACTTAGACGGAGAGTGAAACAGGTTTGATGCAGACAGGAAGAAAACTTTCACAATGAAAGTAGACAAGTATTTTGGTTCCCAAAATGTCCCATCTCTGCGCCGCACTATTCTACCGACCTATCAACGTGACAGGGACAACCACATGGACTCCATGGAACTACAGCCTGGCACATCATACACGGTCCGAGCTGTGACACATATTAGAAAATGTGTGGAAAATTTTTGCCTCTTTGGCTGAGTGGAAATCAGACGTGCCCATCTCACAAAACAATACAAAAAACATCATTTATCATTGTAGAAAATAATAAAGGACTCTCTGTACTGCCTTGAGGCTTTACATTTTCTGGGTATTTCTGCGAAAAGCTCTTCCCTACTCTAATTTGAAGTGTTCTTACCTGCCAAAAATTCCTGAACCATCTGTACACTTGGCCTGAGATGAGTAATTTACAAAGTTTAATTAACAATCCGTCCTTCCACATTATATTGTTTGCTTTCTCAATGTCACAAAAGAAACACACACACAAACACACACAGACACCAGGACAACATCTAGGTAAAACAGAACCGAGCAATATGACCCTAAAGTGAAGGGCTTCAGATACCAACATTTTAAATGTAAAAATGAAACAACAACAATTCAATTAATTCAGTTTATTGATATTGCAATTAAATTATTAAATTAATATAACAGACACCTTTTGTTCTCCTTCCATGCCAAACTGCCCTGGGCAATCTGTGATCACACCTAGAACACAAGTAGATTTAGTTAAGATGTTTCTTAGATTGAGTTCATAGTCATGACTGGAAAAGCCAGCATTGAGATCAGGGACAGGAAGCTTTAATCAGACCAGACTAAAGAAGATGGAACTTGTGAACTGTGAAGAGGTTGAGGGTAGGAGAAAGAAAATTAAAAAAAGAGGGCAATGGAATAGCAATATAGAATTTTTCCTGGTTGTCGCAGGGAACATAGTTGGATTAGGAAATGTTTGGAGATTCCCATATCTCTGCTACAGAAATGGTGGAGGTAAGTCTAAATTATGTACAAGATACACTGTGATATATTGAACTGCTTTATTTTACACTAATCTTGTTACTGTAGTCTATACCACAAGGACTTTATGGTTTATGATGCAGTAATGTATGAACATTTAAATATCATGTTTTATAACCACAACTCTAACCTTATGTACACACGAACGGACAACATAAGAAACATTTAGTTAAAACGTATATATTACTTTGTAATGAATTTTCTTTTCAAGGTGCTTTCTTGGTGCCCTATGTGGTGGTTGTGGTGACCTGTGGGATCCCCCTGTTTCTTCTGGAGAGTGCGATGGGTCAGTACACACAGCAAGCAAGCATCACCTGCTGGGAGAAGTTGTGCCCAATTGCTCAGGGTGAGTAGGGAAGAAACTTTCTCATCTGTTCAGGTCAATATATTCAAGAATTTAAGGATTCATGGTAGTTATTGTCATGTGCATGGAAGAAATCAAATTTATAATTTCTTTATAATGAAATTCTTTCTTTGCTGTCCACATACAAGGTAGGTAAAGTTTATTAAATGAACACAGTGAAGGTTTCTGTGCTTGTGGTATTATTGCTGTTAGGCTACATTGGTGTTGTAAAAATATTTTTGAATGGAGATTTGAAGAAGATAGCCTAATATTCATTAGAAACAATAAATGTACTGTTTGTCTCTAAGGGATCGGCTACACGGGTATAATAATGAGGGTCTATAACTGCATGTCTTACGTCATCATCCTTGCATGGGCTCTTCTGTACCTGTGCTTCTCTTTCTACGCCAAACTGCCCTGGGCCAGCTGTGGCCACACCTGGAACACAGGTATGAACACTGACTACACCTTGGCATGTGTAACAACAGCAGCATAACAGTAGTGCAACAACATCAAAAAAATAAGAATAATGAACTAAAATATATTTCACTTCCTGTAGAAACTTGTGAGGACTTTAACGCACTGAACAAATATAACCAGACTATAAACACCAACTCGACCTCCCCAGCAACTGAATTCTGGGAGTAAGTTTTTAAAGTCAAACACAGAAGGAATCTTTAAGTACACTGGAAATGCAAACAAAATTCCAGATATTCTAACAAACAACGTATCTCCAGACGGCGTGTGCTGGCGATCTCAGGTGGAATTGAGGAGCTGGGCAGTGTTCGGTGGGAGATCCTCCTCTGCGCCATTGCCATGTGGGTCATTTGTTATTTCTGCATTTGGAAAGGTGTGAAGTCTACAGGAAAGGTTGGTGTTTAGGATTCAGTTGTAAAAATGAAACAATAGTAAACTGGAAATAGTAAATTTTCAATGACTACGAGAATTTTCATTTTGAGCATGTAGACGGAGAGTGAAACCGGTTTGCTGCAGACAGGAAGAAAACTTTCACAATAAAGGCAGACAAGAAAGCATGAATTCACAAGACGGGGGATTAACTTGTAACAAAGACACGTAAAACATGGACAAACATTCAATGACCCAACAAGGACTAAAAATGAGGGGGCCATTATACAACAACAGGTGCCGACAGTCAGGTAATCCGGGACTGTGATGCCCATGGGAGTCCTGATCATCCCAGCTCCATAAGAACTGTGAAGCAGCACCCAGTATGGGCTGCAACATTGATGTGGACATGCACATAACTCTCCTTAGGTTTGTTCCAGTTTATGTTACTGGCCTTATTGCCACATGCCTTTGGGTCTGTAATTGTTTATCCTTTGTTTCCTTTGTTTAAGCCCTTGTGCCACTTTTGTTTGTATTTATAATCAAGTACTTTTCCAAAATTTCCCATCTCTGCGCCTCACTCTTCTACCGACCATGGCAACCACATGGACTCCATGTAACTACAACCTGGCACATCCTCCACGGTCTGAGCTGTGACACAGTTATGTTATAAAATGATTGGAAACGTTTGCCTCTTTGGCTGATCAGACATCTCACAAACCTTTAGTTAAAATGAGCAGATCCAATATAAGCCTGGATGCTGTTAGAGCGTCTGGGTGCAACACAGTGAAATCCTGATTAACCCCAAAATGCTGGATCTGGTTGCTCTATTTTCAGGTGGTGTATTTTACAGCCACTTTCCCATACGTGATGCTGCTGGTGTTGCTGATCAGAGGGTTGACTCTGCCTGGTGCCCTGCAGGGGATTGTGTACTATCTGAAGCCTGACCTCACCCCACTTCTAGATCCTCAGGTTACTTTGAACAACATGTATGAGATGTCAAAGCATTCAAAACAGAACTTTTCCAAGATAAAATGTAGATCTCACAAACCCCATGGTTGTTAGTTTGAATCATTACTTGGACCTTGAGTGGGTGGAGTTTGTATTCTATATACCGAGTTTTTAAAAATATCTTTTGATAAAAATACATCATATAACAGGTCTGTGTGTTTTCATGCAGGTGTGGATGGAGGCTGTAACTCAGGTCATCTTCTCCTTCGGTGTGGGTGGAGGACTGTTGGCTTCACTATGCAGCTACAATCCATACAACAACAACTGCTACAGGTATGATTTAGAACCAGTCAGTCCTCAAAAATCTCAAATCAAACCGCACCCCTCTAATATACATAAATTAGCATCCTAAATCCGAACCTCTCTGGCAGGAACTGTTTCTGGCTCTGTTTGTTGAACGCTGCTACCAGTTTGGTGGCTGGATTTGCAGTATTTTCAGTGCTGGGCTTCATGGCTCATGAATACAATGTTGGCATTGCAGAAGTTGCAGAGTCAGGTACTGTACTTATAATGGCTTGGGAGTATCTATATAAAACAAACAATATAAGTAATCAATAGTGTTCAAAATAGATAATGCTTGTGGCTACATGAATAACTTTTTTCTTCTTACAGGTCCTGGTCTGGCATTCATTGCGTACCCTCAGGCAGTGGCCATGATGCCTTTACCCCAGCTGTGGGCGATATGCTTCTTCATCATGATTATATTGCTTGGCCTGGATTCACAGGTGGCATCAAAATGTGTACACACACACACACACACATAAATACACACACTAACAAACAAACAAACAGATATTAACTGTTGGATGCATAAACTCTAGTTTGTTATGATGGAGGGGGTGATAATGCCAGTGATTGACCTGGCTCCCACTGTGCTGCGCAGACCTGGACGAAGAGAACTTTTACTGCTGGTCTTCAGCCTCTTCTGCTTCAGCATAAGTATCCTAATGATTACAGAGGTGATCAGAGCACCAAATATAAAGTTAATCTGATTGTAGTCATTTGTATGATTTGTGTCTATAATTGCTTGTCTATAAATAAGCCTTTTCCCTGTAGGGTGGGATGTATGTCCTGCAGGTCTTTGATTACTATGGCATGAATGCATCTTCCAAACTCTTCCTCTCTAGTCTTCAGTGTCTCACAATGGGCTGGATATTTGGTAAATAATAAATAATTGCAGTAAAATCAAAGAACGTCCTTATGCTGTAAATGCAGTGGTGTGCCTTCTCTGTTTAATTAATGGTTTTATGTTGTTTAAATGTTTCAGATCATCAAAAAATAATATACAGTACAGGCCAAAAGTTTGGACACACCTTCTATTTCAAGGTGTTTTCTTTATTTACATGAACATTTACGTTGGTAGATTCTCACTGAAGGCATGCTGTGATTACTGCTTTGCACACACTTGGCATTCTCTCGATTAGCTTCAAGAAGTCGTCACCTGAAGTGGTTTTCCAACAGTCTTGGAGTTCCCAGAGGTGTTTAGCACTTTGCCTTCACTCTACTGTCCAGCTCACCCCAAACCATCTGGATTGGGTTCAGGTCCAGTGACTGTGGAGGCTAGATCTCCACTTTTTGTTAAGTACATAACTCCACATGTGTTCATTCATAGTTTTGATGCCTTCAGTGAGAATCTACCAATGCAAAAGGTCATGAAAACAAAGACAACACATTGAATGAGAAGGTGTGTCCAAACTTTTGGCCTTTAATGTATACTAGTCAAAGATTACTGTCACAGCTCAATAAATGAATCATGTAAATAAGACCTGCCTGACAAAGTGATGTACACCAAAATATCCTCAAAAACCAGACATCATGCTGAGATCCAAAGAAAATTAGGAACAAATGAGAAAGAAAGTAATTGAGCTCTATCAGTCTGGAAAAGGTTATGAAGCCGTTTCTAAACCTTTGGGACTCCCAGCGAACCACAATTAGTGAAAACATGTAACAGTGGTGAACTTTCCCAGGAGTTACCTGTCGATCGGGGCAGAGTTCATGACAAGAGAAAGGGATGGGGAGCCAAGACGAAAAGCACTGCTGAGCAAAAAGAATCACTGCATTTCAGAAAAAGAACATCAGAAAAAGAACATCATACCAACATATTTTTTATGGTCAGGGGCTGTTTTGCTGTTTCATGGCCTGAAAGACTTGCTGTGATTAATGGAATTAGGATTTCTGCAGTTTAACAAAACACCATGAAGGAGAATGTCCCTCTATCTGTCCATGACCTCAAACTGAAACCAACGTGGATTCTGCAACATGACAATGATCCAAAACACACCAGCAAGTTCACCTCTGACTGGCTGAAGAAAAACAGAATGAAAACTTTGGAGTGGCCTAATCGAAGTTCTGACCTGAATCCTATTAAGATACTGTGGCATGACCATGAAGTACAACAATTTTGTTGTTCAAAATTCCCACTTTTGATGATCTGAAACATTTAAATGTGACACATGAATAAAGTACTATACTACTCTAGTTACGCCAGATAGAAAACGTGCCTTTCCATCTTCCAGGAGCGGAGCGCATGTGTGATGCAATTGAAGACATGACAGGAGTGAGACCCAGCCGCTTCTTCAGTTTCTGCTGGCGCTATCTGACACCACTAGTATGCACAGTGAGTTCCTCTCTTATTCTCATTAGTGGTTCTGACAATTTTTAAACATGATGACACTGTTAATTCCACACATGTATGACCCATAGTGATTCTAATTAATCCAGTTGAAAATATATCAGTATGATGCTGCACTTATTTTTTTAGCTAGTCTCTGTTGTTATGGATAATGACCTTATTCATTACAAAAAAGAAATCAGATTTTACATCAGAAAATTATAATGAGCCAGCTTTATTGGTCCAGTTGTTGCCTGGCTTGAGCACAAGAGCAGAGAGCCTGCATGCACAAACAGCTGTGCATGGACTTTACTGTAATCCAACATGTGGTGCCTAAAATTCCTAACTGCATTTGTCTATGAGTGCTGAATTTATGTGTGACTTTAAATTATTCCATAATGTCCTTCTTTCCCCAGGCATCCTTCGTTGGCTCCTTGGCCAATTACAAGCCCCTGACATTTAACCGAACCTACACATACCCGGTGTGGGTGAATGTGCTGGGATGGATAATGATGCTGTCGTCCAGTCTGGCGGTACCAGTACTGGCTGTCTACTTGCTGTGTACTGGAAAAGGAAGCCTGAAACAGGTTAGATTAAATTTTGATGGAATTTATATATGCATGTACAAGTTTATTTGTTGATCTGGTCTGTAAATAAATAATGATGGTATTTCTCTCTCTTACCAGCGCTGCATTCATCTTTGTCAATGTGCTGATGACCTTCCTTTGACCCGGAAGCAGAGGGAAGAGCTTTCAAAGTTGACCCCAGATGCAATGTAGTTGCCGTGGGGAACAAATAAAGCTTTTAAGAAGATGTTGGGACACCTAAGAGAAAATAATCTAGAATTCTTTGGTTTATTAAAAGTTGTTTGCATCAGTGTGAAAATATTAACTAACATCTGAGTAATGAGCATTATCTTGCAAGTAAATCTGTCTATTATCTTAGAGATACCATAATAAAAGTTAATCATGAGGAGTTACTAAAGGCTACTAACAGCAGTAGTGCCACCTTCAGGAAAAAAGGGGGCTGTTCAAGTTTTATGTGTCTAACATTTTGATCAAGTATCTTTCTTCTGTTCAAAAAATAAATTCATGACATTTTTAAGAAAGTTTCTGCGGCACCTGTGAAACTGTTGATAAAGAAACATTAAAACAACACTGAAAGCAAAATGACTTATTTCAACACATTTTATATCAATCAAATTGTTTATGTTAATTGAGTCGGGAAATGATCCTCACTTTCTCGTGCAATATTCTGACAAATGCTGGTTCCAGCTGTGGAACCTGCTCATTCTGGTCAGTACTGCAGGGAAGCTGGAAACTAGCTGCAGGACGTGCCCATGAACAGGGTATCAGTCTAGTATAGGGTGAACTGTTTTCATGGGTGGAATAATTATAAACTCAAATATTTAGGATTGTCTCAAATCCACTAAAACATGTAAATTGTATGATCATTCCAAGTAAAAGGAACAGAAAATCACAGAGAGTCAAATTACTACAAACTGCAATAGGAAATAACAAAGTGTCTGATAGTTTTGCAGATCACTCCCAACTCCATACCATGCAATAAAAATGATGAACAGGCAGCGCACCTACTCAGTTTTTTGTTGGGACAGTGAGATGCAAGACTGTCCAAGTGACAAACTAGGAACTTTGACTGGATAGTCCAACAGCAACCAAATTACAATTCTGATCGCTACACTCCACAATCCCCAAAACACGGAGGACGGCACAAGAACCACAGAACCACAGAACACAGAACCATTAGTTACCACTGGAACTGAAGCAGCCAGGTAATAATGCAGTATGTGGAGCTCTGAACAGTCAAACTTGTCTGTAAATGTAAAAACAGCTCAATGATAAACTAAATAAATATTACAGAAAGGGTGAAGTTAACTAAAGTAGTGAAGATATCAGGGGACATAAGATCTACTGCTTGCTTAGCACTGGCCCCTTGACTTCCACCCCATGTAAGGTCTGTTTTGGTTCAAAGTGTAGCTTAGTTTGCTTGATATTTTATAGTTGGGTTAGAAATGTGTAGAAGTTCCCCTTCCTCCGCTGCAAGAACGGTTAAGGTATGTTTTCCAAAAGAACAACTCTTTACAAAGCAATAGACTGTAATTTAAACAATTCCTGTATTACTGCTATTTTATATAACAGTAGTAACTGGCTGCAAAAAAAGGAACTAAAAGTCTAAAGTACAGTTCAAGGATACAGAAAAAAATTAATTCTTGGACTCCTCAAATTTACACATAAAGAACACTAGAATTAATAAAAATTAAAAGCAAGAACTTACAGTCATCAATATGTTCATACAGTTACAAAAAGCAGAAAATCATTTTGTGTTCAGATTAGTCAACACATTTAGACTGACAAATATGAACCTGTCTTACTGTAATTTCCATGTGTGCTTGTTTCTTTGAATAAATTCAAACCCAATTCAGGATGGTACACAGTGCTTCACACTGCTTTAGTACAAATACGTAATATGTTTGTACGACAAATAAACAGACATTTCTTGTGCTCTTTATGGTGGTTGTGATGAGGTTTGTGATGAGGCTGTTTTCAGAGGTTTTAAGGGCCGAGAACATACACTAAAAGGAAATAAGGGAAAAAGGCTGGTCAACCCAGTGAGAGTCCATATAATTAAACAGATGATTAAATAATAAATAACAATTAAACAAATAAATAGCAGAAAGATAGACAACAAACACAGATAAGCTTCAGCGGTGGTCTAGTTCTACCATGAAGCCAAGCTGATGGTGATGAGTGTCATGACACGAACACAGACAGAGAACAGGGGACCAAACTAAGACATGAGCTAAACCCTAAAACAGAAGAGCCCACGCTGACCTAGAGACAGGGAGAATACAGACAGGGAAGAGACAATCTGACTGAAAGTAGAACTCTGCGGTGAAGTTACAGTAGTTTCATGTTGGAAAATTCAACAGATATTCAGATATTCACTAAGCACAACCCTCCACAAAGACTTCTGTTTTACCTAATACCTAACCATATTTTATATTAATATTTTTAAAAATTGTGGAAAATTATCTCTTTTTTTTCAGTAGCTTCCGCACAAAGTGAGCATATGATTCAAAACCAATGTAGAACTGTGCTGTTGCATGGAACTAGTCAGACGCATTTTGGTTTATTGAGGTTTTCCTCACCTTCAATTTTATACAAATTAAAGTCGTAATTGCCTGAAATTGATTAGGATTTAACCATTTAAGAACTGAATCTAGCTGCTTGGACTATAGGACTTACCCTCATTTTTTTTTACTTTTCCACAGCAACACCTGAACACCAACATTACACCCACATTGTGTTACTCACACACAAACTGTACGTACACACTTAAATACTGACTGGAACGTGCATCTACACTCTACGTGCTATAACTGTCATTTACTTGCTGCTCAGTATTGTCAGTTTGCCTCATCTGCCTGTTCTACCCTCCCACATGAAAATTGTTACTGTCTTACTTCTTCATATCTCACATATCATATATTTTCTTGTAAACTTAGAACTTATGACTTCTTGTGAAGTGACAAATTTGATATTGCCAATTTATTTTCTTTCTACCTTGTAAACTTAAAACTTTTTAGCAGTTTTTAGCAGTGACTTGCATTTTACTGTAATGTTGTTCCCTGTGTTTACTTGCATATGACAAATAAAATTGAAACTGAACTACATTTCGATTTTTTTCACAATTATACAAAATGTTTGGAGATTCCCATATCTCTGCTACAGAAATTGTGGAGGTAAGTCTAAGTTATGTACAAGATACACTGAGATATATTGAACTGCTTTATTTTACACTAATCTTTTTACTGTAGTCTATACCACAAGGACTGTATGGTTTAAGATGCAGTAATGTATGAACATTTAAATATCATGTTTCATAACCACAACTCTAACCTTATATACACACGAATGGACAACATAAGAAAGATTTTGTTAAAATGTATATATTACTTTGTACTGAATTTAGTTTTCAAGGTGCTTTCTTGGTGCCCTACGTGGTGGTTGTGGTGACCTGTGGGATCCCCCTGTTTCTTCTGGAGAGTGCGATGGGTCAGTACACACAGCAAGCAAGCATCACCTGCTGGGAGAAGTGCCCAATTGCTCAGTGTGAGTGGGGAAGAAAATTTCTCATCTGTTCAGGTCAATTTATTCAAGGATTCATAGTAGTTATTGTCATGTGTATGGAAGAAATTAAATTTTTCTGTACAATGAAATTCTTTCTTTGCTGTCCACATACAAGGTAGGTAAAATTTAATATATGAACACAGTGAAGGTTTCTGTGCTTGTGGTATTATTGCTGTTAGGCTATATGGGTGTTGTAAAAATGTTTTTGAATGGAGATTTGAAGAAGATAGCCTAATATTCATTAGAAACAATAAATGTACTTTTTGTCTCAAAGGGATCGGCTACACAGGTATTATAATGAGGGTCTATAAGTGCATTTCTTACGTCATCATCCTTGCATGGGCACTTCTGTACCTGTGCTTCTCTTTCTACGCCAAACTGCCCTGGGCCAGCTGTGACCACACCTGGAACACAGGTATGAACACTGACTACACCTTGGCATGTGTAACAACAGCAGCATAACAGTAGTGCACCAGCTTCAATAAATTAAGAATAATGAACTAAAATATATTTCACTTCCTGTAGAAAATTGTGAGGACTTTGACGCACTGAACAAATATAACCAGACTATAAACACCAACTCGACCTCCCCAGCAACTGAATTCTGGGAGTACGTTTTTTAAGTCAAACACAGAAGGAATCTTTAAGTACACTGGAAATGCAAACAGAATTCCAGACATTCTAACAAACAACGTATCTCCAGACGGCGTGTGCTGGCGATCTCAGGTGGCATTGAGGAGCTGGGCAGTGTTCGGTGGGAGATCCTCCTCTGCGCCATTGCCATGTGGGTCATTTGTTACTTCTGCATTTGGAAAGGTGTGAAGTCTACAGGAAAGGTTGGTGTTTAGGCTTCAAATGTAAAAATCAAACAGTAGTAAACTAGAAATAGTAAACTTTCAATGACTACAAGAACTTTAATTTTGAGCATGTTGACTTAGACGGAGAGTGAAACAGGTTTGATGCAGACAGGAGGAAAATTTCACAATGAAAGTAGACAAGTACTTTGGTTCCCAAAATGTCCCATCTCTGCGCTGCACTATTCTACCGACCTATCAACGTGACAGGGACAACCACATGGACTCCATGGAACTACAGCCTGGCACATCATACACGGTCCAAGCTGTGACACATATTAGAAAATGTGTGGAAACTTTTGCCTCTTTGGCTGAGTGGAAATCAGACGTGCCCATCTCACAAAACTATACAAAAAACATCATTTATCATTGTAGAAAATAATAAAGGACTCTCTGTACTGCCTTGAGGCTTTGCATTTTCTGGGTATTTCTGCGAAAAGCTCTTCCCTACTCTAATTTGAAGTGTTCTTACCTGCCAAAAATTCCTGAACCATCTGTACACTTGGCCTGAGATGACTAATTTACAAAGTTTAATGAACAATCTTTCCTTCCACATTATATTGTTTGCTTTCTCAATGTCACAAAAGAAACACACACACAAACACACACAGACACCAGGACAACATCTAGGTAAAACAGAACCGAGCAATATGACCCTAAAGCGAAGGGCTTCAGATACCAACATTTTAAATGTAAAAATTAAGCAACAACAATTCAATTAATTCAGTTTGTTGATATTGCAATTAAATTATTACATTAATATTACAGACACCTTTTGTTCTCCTTCCATGCCAAACTGCCCTGGGCAATCTGTGATCACACCTAGAACACAAGTAGATTTAGTTAAGATGTTTCTTAGATTGAGTTCATAGTCATGACTGGAAAAGCCAGCGTTGAGATCAGGGACAGGAAGCTTTAATCTGACCAGACTAAAGAAGATGGAACTTGTAAACTGTGAAGAGGTTAAGGGTAGGAGAAAGAAAATTGAGGAAAGAGGGCAATGGAATAGCAATATAGAATTTCTCCTGGTTGTCGCAGGGAACATAGTTGGATTAGGAAATGTTTGGAGATTCCCATATCTCTGCTACAGAAATGGTGGAGGTAAGTCTAAGTTATGTACAAGATACACTGAGATATATTGAACTGCTTTATTTTACACTAATCTTGTTGCTATATACTATACCACAAGGACTGTATGGCATATGATGCCATAATGTATGAACATTTAAATATCATGTTTTATAATCACAACTCTAACCTTATGAACACACAAATGGACAACATAAGAAATAATCTGTTAAAACGTATGTCACTTTGTAATGAATTTTATTTTCAAGGTGCTTTCTTGGTGCCCTACGTGGTGGTCGTGGTGACCTGTGGGATCCCCCTGTTTCTTCTGGAGAGTGCAATGGGTCAGTACACACAGCAAGCAAGCATCACCTGCTGGGAGAAGTTGTGCCCAATTGCTCAGGGTGAGTGGGGAAGAAACTTTCTCATCTTTCTCATCTGTTCTCATTTCTCATCTGTTGAATATATTCAATAATTCAAGGATTCATAGTAGTTATTGTCATGTATATGGAAGAAATTAAATTTCTCTGTACAATGAAATTATTTCTTTGCTGTTGACATACAAGTTATGTAAAGTTTAATATATGAACACAGTGAAGGTTTCAGGGCTTGTGGTATTATTGCTGTTATATATAGGCTATATGGGTGTTGTAAAAATGTTGTTAAATGGAGATTTGAAGAACATAGCCTAATATTCATTAGAAACAAATGTACTGTTGTTCTCTAAGGCATTGGCTACACAGGTGTTATAATGAGGGTCTATAACTGCATGTCTTACATCGTCATCCTTGCCTGGGCACTTCTGTACCTGTGCTTCTCTTTCTACGCCAAACTGCCCTGGGCCAGCTGTGGCCACACCTGGAACACAGGTATGAACACTGACTACACCTTGGCATGGGTAACAACAGCAACATAACAGTAGTGCAACAGCTTCAAGAAATTAAGAATAATGAACTAAAATATATTTCACTTCCTGTAGAAAATTGTGAGGACTTTGATGCACTGAACAAATATAACCAGACTATAAACAGCAGTTTGACATCTCCAGCAATTGAATTCTGGGAGTAAGTTTATAAAATCAAACACAGAAGAAAGCTTTAAGGACACTGAGAATGCAAACAGAATTCCAGATATTCTAACAAACAACGTATCTCCAGACGGCGTGTGCTGGCGATCTCAGGTGGCATTGACAAACTGGGCAGTGTTCGGTGGGAGATCCTCCTCTGCGCCATTGCAATGTGGGTCATTTGTTACTTTTGCATTTGGAAAGGTGTGAAATCTACAGGAAAGGTTGGTGTTTAGTATTCAAATGTAAAAATGAAACAATAGTAAACTTTCAATGACTACAAGAATTTTAATTTTGAGCATGTAGACAGAGTGAGACAGGGTCGATGCAGACAGGAAGAAACTTTCACAATGAAAGCAGACAGGAAAGTTGTAAGAAACTTGTAACTTGTAAGAAAGACACACAATACATTGACAAACATTCAATAACCCGACAAAGACTAAAAATGAGGGGGCCACAACAATAGGTGCAGACAGTCAGATAATCAGGGGCTGTGACGCCCATGGGCTAAGGGTTAAGCACAACGGGTGCTCCTGCACATGATTATGGAGTCCTGATCCATCCCAGCTCCATAAGAACCATGAAGCAGAACCCAGTATGGGATGCGACAATGATGTGGACATGCACATAACTCACCTTAGGTTTGTTCCAGTTTATGTTCCTGGCCTTATTGCCACATGCCTTTGGGTCTGTAATTGTTTATCCTTTGTTTCCTTTGTTTTAGCCCTTGTGCCGCTTTTGTTTGTATTTATAATCAAGTACTCTGCGCCTCACTCTCCTACCGACCTACCAACCTACCAATGTGACAGGGGCAACCACATGGAATCCATGGAACTACAGCCTGGCACATCATCCACGGTCCGAGCCGTGACACAGTTATATTACAAAATGTGTGGAAACGTTTGCCTCTTTGGCTGAGTGGAAATCAGACGTGCCCATCTCAGAAATCTTTAGTTAAAATGAGCAGATCCAGTATAAGCCTGGAGGCTGTTAGAGAGTCTGGGGTGCAACACAGTGAATTCCAGATTAACCCTTAAATGCTGGATCTCTATTTTCAGGTGGTGTATTTTACAGCCACTTTCCCATACGTGATGCTGCTGGTGTTGCTGATCAGAGGGTTGACTCTACCTGGTGCCCTGCAGGGGATTGTGTACTATCTGAAGCCTGAACTCACCCCACTTCTAGATCCCCAGGTTACTTTGAACAGCCTGTATGAGTTGTCAGTTTTAAAGCATTCAAACCAGAACTTTTCCGACATAAAATGCAAATCTCACAAACCCCATGGTTGTTAGTTTGAATCATTGCTTGGACCTTTAGTGGGTGGAGTTTGCCTTCACTATACCCAGTTTTTAAAATTCTTTTTTTGATAATAAAATGAAATCATATAATAGGTTTGTGTGTTTTCATGCAGGTGTGGATGGAGGCTGTAACTCAGGTCTTCTTTTCTTTTGGTGTGGGTGGAGGAGTGTTGATTTCACTGGGGAGTTACAATCCATACAACAACAACTGCTACAGGTATGATTTAGAACCCGTCAGTCCCCAAAAATCTTAAATCAAACCACACCCCTTTAATATCCCCAAATTAGCATCCTAAATTCAAACCTCTCTGGCAGGAACTGTTTCTGGCTCTGTTTGTTGAACGCTGCTACCAGTTTGGTGGCTGGATTTGCAGTATTTTCAGTGCTGGGCTTCATGGCTCATGAATACAATGTTGGCATTGCAGAAGTTGCAGAGTCAGGTACTGTACTTATAATGGCTTGGGAGTATCTATATAAAACAAACAATACGAGTAATCAATATAGTTCAAAATAAATTATGCTTGTGGCTACATGAATAACTTTTTTCTTCTTACAGGTCCTGGTCTGGCATTCATTGCGTACCCTCAGGCAGTGGCCATGATGCCTTTACCCCAGCTGTGGGCGATATGCTTCTTCATCATGATTATATTGCTTGGCCTGGATTCACAGGTGGCATCAAAATGTGTACACACACACACACACACACACACATAAATACACACACAAACAAACAGATATTAACTGTTAACTGATGCATAAATTCTAGTTTGTTATGATGGAGGGGGTGATAATGCCAGTGATTGACCTGGCTCCCACTGTGCTGCGTAGACCTGGACGTAGAGAACTTTTACTGCTGGTCTTCAGCCTCTTCTGCTTCAGCATGAGTATACTAATGGTTACAGAGGTAATCAGAGAACCAAATATAAATTCAACATATTGTGGTCTGTTGTATGATTTGTGTCTATAATTGAATAAGCCTTTTTTTCTGCAGGGTGGGATTTATGTCCTGCAGGTGTTTGATTACTATGGCACGAATGCATCCTCCAAACTCTTCCTCTCTAGTCTTCAGTGTCTGATAATGGGCTGGATATTTGGTAAATAATAATTAATTGCAGTAAATTCTATGAAAGTCCTTATGCTGTATATGCAGTGGTTTGGAAAAGTGCTTTCTTACTTGTTTTAAGTTTTTTAAATGTTTTAGATAATCAAACAATAATATATACTAGTCAAGGATTACTGTCACACCTCAATAAATGAATCACTTAAATAAGACCTGCCTGACAAAGTGTTGTAGACCAAAATATCATCAAAAGCCAGACATCATGCTGAGATCCAAAGAAAATTAGGAACAAATGAGAAAGAAAGTAATTGAGCTCTATCAGTCTGGAAAAGGTTCTAAACCTTTGGGACTCCAGCGAACCACAATAAGTGAAAACATGAAACATTGATGAATTTTCCCAGGAGTTACCTGTCGATCAGGGCAGTGTTCATGACATAAGAAAGGGATGGGGAGCCAAGACGAAAATTTTTGGAGAGTGTGTCTCATTAAATCTGTAAAAGTAACACTGCATTTCAGAAAAAGAACATCATACCAACAGTTAAATATGGTGCTTCAGGACCTGAAAGACTTGCTGTGATTAATGGAATTATGAATTCTGCGGTTTAACAAAAGGAGAATGTCCCTCTATCTGTTCATGACCTCAAGCTGAAACCAACGTGGATTCTGCAACATGACAATAATCCAAAACACACCAGCAAGTTCACCTCTGACTGAAGAAAAACAGAATGAAAACTTTGGAGTGGCCTAATCAAAGTTCTGACCTGAATCCTATTGATATGCTGTGGCATGACCATGAACCATGAACTACAACAATTTTGCAAAGTCGGCCAAATTTCACACTTTTGATGATCTGAAACATTTAAATGTGACACATGAATAAAGTACTATACTACTCTAGTTACGCCAGATAGAAAACGTGCCTTTCCATCTTCCAGGAGCGGAGCGCATGTGTGATGTAATTGAAGACATGACAGGAGTGAGACCCAGCCGCTTCTTCAGTTTCTGCTGGCGCTATCTGACACCACTAGTATGCACAGTGAGTTCCTCTCTTATTCTCATTAGTGGTTCTGACAGTTTTTAAACAGGATGACACTGTTAATTCCACACATGTATGACCCATAGTGATTCTAATTAATCCAGTTGAAAATATATCAGTATGATGCTGTGCTTATTGGCTGATTTTTTAGCTAGTCTCTGTTGACATGGATAATGATCATTGATAATGACCATAATTACTAATACGAAATCAGATTTTACATCAGAAAATTACAATGAGCCAGCTTTATTGGTCCTGTTGTGGACACCTTTTGCTGCTGGCTTGAGCACAAGAGCCAAGAGGCATTTCATACTTAAAGCACACTTATTTTATATTATACTTTCCCAAACCATACATGGTGTCTGCTATTTTGTCCTTTCTCTACCAATTTGGTTACCTGTCACAAAAACGTATTGATTATCTTACAGATTCCTGCGTGCACAAACAGCTGTGCATGGACTTTACTGTATTCCACCATGTGGTGCATAAAAATTATATCTGCATCTGTGCTGAATTTATGTGTTAATTTAAATTATTCCATAATGTCCTTCTTTCCCCAGGTATCCTTAATTGGCGCCTTGGCCAATTACAAGCCCCTGACATTTAACCGAACCTACACATACCCGGGGTGGGTTAATGTGCTGGGCTGGATGATGACGCTGTCATCCGGCCTGGCGGTACCAGTACTGGCTGTCTACTTGCTGTGTACTGGAAAAGGAAGCCTGAAACAGGTTAGTTTAAGTTTTGATGGAACTTATACAGTATATGCATGCACAACCTTATTTGTTGGTCTGTAAATAAATAAGGATGCTATTTCTCTCTCTTACCAGCGCTGCATTCATCTTTGTCAATGTGCTGATGACCTTCCTTTGACCCGGAAGCAGAGGGAAGAGCTTTCAAAGTTGACCCCAGATGCACTGTAGTTGCCATGGGGAACAAAAGAAGCTTTTAAGAAGACGATTTGTTGGGACACCTAAGTGAAAATAACCTCTAATTCTTAGGTTTATTAAAGGTTGTTTGCAAAAAAAGGATCTGTGTGAAAATAATAATTAACCTCTCAGTAATGAACATTATCTTGCAAGTAAACCTGTACACATACATTACGAGGAGTTACTAAAGGCTACTAATAGCAGTAGTGCCACCTTCAGGAAAAAATGGGAGTTGGGCGGTTTTATGTGTCTAACATGTTGATCATACGTTATTCTTACGAAAATTTCTGTGGTCCCTATCAAACTGTTGATAAAAAAACAAAACTGAAAGCAAAATGACTAATTGCTAAGTCGGGAAATGATCCTCACTTTCTCGTGCAATATTCTGACAAATGCTGGTTCCAGCTGTGGAACCTGCTCATTCTGGTCAGTATTGCAGTGTAGCTGGAAACTAGCTGCAGGACGTCCCCATGAACAGGGTATCAGTCTAGTATAGGGTGAACTGTTTTCATGGGTGGAATAATTATAAACTCAAATATTTAGGATTTTCTCAAATCCACTAAAACATGTAAACTGTACAATCATTCCAAGTAAAAGGAACAGAAAATCACAGAGAGTCAAATTACTACAGACTGCAATAGGAAATAACAAAGTGTCTGATAGTTTTGCAGATCACTCCCAACTCCATACCATGCAATAAAAATGATGAACAGGCAGCGCACCTACTCAGTTTTTTGGTGGGACAGTGAGATGCAAGACTGTCCAAGTGACAAACTAGGAACTTTGACTGGATAGTCCAACAGCAACCGAATTACAATTCTTATCGCTACACTCCACAATCCCCAAAACAAGGAGGACGGCACAAGAACCACAGAACTCCCCTCTACAGGAGAACCATTAGTTACCACTGGAACTGAAGCAGCCAGGTTCTCATGCAGTTTGTGGAGCTCTGAACAGTCAAACTTGTCTGTAGATGTTGCAACAGCTCAGTGAAAAAAAAAAATACAGAAAGGGTGAAGTAGTGGAGATATCAGAGGACATAAGATCTTCTGCTTGCCCCTTGACTTCCACCCCATGTAAGGTCTGTTTTGGTTCAAAGTGTAACTTAGTTTGCTTGATATTTTGACTGACAAAACTAGGTGCAGCTGACATTATAGCAATAATCAGACAAGTTAGAGGAAGATGGAGCTCATGGAAGGGGAGGCTGAGTGTGGGGAACAGAAAACCAAGGCAAGCATCACAGAATTTCTCTTGACTGAGAATGGAAACATAGTTGGGTTAGAAATGTGTAGAAGTTCCCCTTCCTCTGCCACAAGAACGGTGAAGGTACGTTTTCCACAAGAACAACTCTTTACAAAGCAAGAGACTGTAATTTAAACAATTCCTGTATTACTGCTATTTTATATAACAGTAGTAACTGGCTGCCAAAAGGAACTGTCTAAAGTTAAGTAAAGTTCAAGAATACAGAAAATAATGCAATATTATTATTTTATTTACACATAAAGAATGAATACAAATTTAAAACAAGAACTAGCAGTCATAAATATGTTTATACAGTTACAAAAAAGCAGAAAATCATTTTAGATTAGTCAACAGATTTAGACTGACAAATATGAACCTGTCTTACTGTAATTTCCATGTGTGCTTGTTTCTTTGAATAAATTCAAACACAATTAAGGATGGTATACAGTGCTTCACATTGCTTTAGTACAAATACATAATACTGTATGTGGTGAATTTCAGTGTGCAAGAGGTTTTACATACACAACAAATAAAATAAGGAAAAGGCTGGTAAACCAAGTGAGAGACCATGTAATTAAACATATGATTAAATAATAAATAGCAATGAAACAAATAAATAGCAGGAAGACAGACAACAAACACAGATAAGCTTCAGCGGTGGTCTAGTTTTACCATGAAGCCAGGCTGATGGTGATGAGTGTCATGACGCGAGCACAGACAGAGAACGGGACCAAACTGAACCCTAAAACAGAAGAGCCCACACTGACCTAGAGACAGGGAGAACACAGACAGGGAAGAGACGATCTGAAAGTAGAACTCAAGACGCTGCGGTGAAGTTACAGTAGTTTCATGTTGGAAAATTCAACAGATATTCAGATATTCACTAAGGACAACCCTCCACAAAGACTTCTGTTTTTTCTTTCAATACCTAACCATATTTTTGAGGGTTTGGGGCCAGATTAGTGTAGAACAGTGCTATTGCATGGGACTATTTAGACACACCTCATTTTTTGGGATTTTCTGCACCCTTCGTTTTATATCAATATTTCCAAAAATTGTGGAAAATTCTCTCTTTTTTTCAATAGCTTCCACACAAAGTGAGCATATGATTCAAAACCAATGTAGAACTGTGCTGCTGCATGGAACTAGTCAGACGCATTTTGGTTTATTGAGGTTTTCTGCACCCTCAATCTTATACAAATTAAAGTCGTAATTGTCTGAAATTGATTAGGATTTAACTGTTTAAGAACTGAGTCTAGCTGCTTGGACTACAGGACTTAAGAACAGTTTTTACCATCAGGCCATTCGACTCCTCAACAGCAACACCTGAACACCAACATTACACCCACATTGTGTTACTCACTCACAAACTGTACGTGCACACACTTAAATACTGACTGGAACATGCATCTACACTCTACGTGCTATAACTGTCATTGTACTCATTGCTCAGTATTGTCAGTTTGCCTCATCTGGCTGTTCTACCCTCCCACATGAAAATTGTTACTTTTTTACTCCTTCATATATCACCCTTCTCTTGTAGACGTATAACTTGTGACTTCTTGTAAAGTGACAAATTTGATATTGCCAAACTGTCTGTTTTTTAGCATTGTTTTTAACAGTGACTTGCATTTCTCATCATACAAATTTTACTGTAATGTTTTTCCCTGCGTTAACTTGCATATGACAAATAAAACTGAAACTGAACTATTCAAACCATTTCAAACTTTTTTTTTACATTTATCCAAAACTTTTTTAATTCACCCATGTAATTTTTCATCTAACCACGTTCCCCAAAACATTTAATTGAAACGTTTGATTTTGAAGTCTTGATTGCAAAATCTTTGAAAAAGTTTACCTTTGTTTTGTCACAGAAAATTTATCACCTCACTTTGTATCTTCTATTTTCATAATGTTCCTTCCTATTTTCCAGATTGTGAACATCTGCAAACAGCGAAAACCCCACCCCATTCTCAACATCACCAAAAACATAATTTATCATTGTAGAAAGTAATAAAGGACTCTCTGTACAGCCTTGAGGCATTGCAATTTCAAAAAAGTATTTCTGCGAATATCTCTTCCCTACTCTAATTTGAAGTGTTCTTACCTGCCAAAAATCCCTGAACCATCTGTACACTTGGCCTGAGATGATTTACAAAGTTCCACATTATATTGTTTGCTTTCTCAATGTCAAAAAAGAAATACACACACACAGACAGACACCAGGACAACATCTAGGTAAAACATAACTGAGCAATATGACCCTAAAGCGCAGGTCTGTAGATACCAACATTTTACATGTAAAAATGAAGCAACAACAAACTTTCAGTTTTCATTGTGAGCATGTAGCAGTAAACAGAGAGTGAGACTCAAACACAGTTTCAGAGAAATGAATTCAGTTCATTGATATTGCAATTAAATTATTACATTAATATAACAGACGCCTTTTGTTCTCCTTCCATGTCAAACTGCCCTGGGCAAGCTGTGATCACACCTGGAACACAAGTAGATTTAAATAATTTCTGACTGGCAAAGCATTGAGATCAGGGACAGGAAGCTTTAATCAGACCAGACTAAAGAAGATGGAACTTGTGAACTGTGAAGAGGTTGAGGGTAGGAGAAAGAAAATTAAGGAAAGAGGGCAATGGAATAGCAATATAGAATTTCTCCTGGTTGTCGCAGGGAACATAGTTGGATTAGAAAATGTTTGGAGATGTTAAAACTTAAATTACCTTGTACTGAAATTTCATTTCAAGGTGCTTTCTTGGTGCCCTACGTGGTGGTTGTGGTGACCTGTGGGATCCCCCTGTTTCTTCTGGAGAGTGCGATGGGTCAGTACACACAGCAAGCAAGCATCACCTGCTGGGAGAAGTGCCCAATTGCTCAGGGTGAGTGGGGAAGAAACTTTCTCATCTGTTCAGGTCAATTTATTCAAGGATTCATAGTAGTTATTGTCATGTGTATGGAAGAAATTAAATTTCTCTGTAAAATGAAATTCTTTCTTTGCTGTCCATGTACAAGTTAGGTAAAGTTTAATATATAAGCACAGTGAAGGTTTCTGTGCTTGTGGTATTATTGCCGTTAGGTTATACAGAAAAAGGTTTTGAGTGGAGATTCGAAGTCTAATGTTCATGAGAAAAAATAAAATACTGTTTGTCTCTAAGGAATCGGCTACACGGGTATAATAATGAGGGTCTATAGCTGCATGGCTTACGTCATCATCCTTGCCTGGGCACTTCTGTACCTGTGCTTCTCTTTCTACGCCAAACTGCCCTGGGCCAGCTGTGGCCACACCTGGAACACAGGTACGAACACTGACTACATCTTGCCATGTGTAACAACAGCAGCATAACAGTAGTGCAACAGCTTCAAGAAATTAAGAATAATGAACTAAAATATATTTCACTTCCTGTAGAAAGTTGTGAGGACTTCGACACACTGAACAAATATAACCAGACTATAAACACCAACTCGACCTCCCCAGCAACTGAATTCTGGGAGTAAGTTTTTAAAGTCAAACACAGAAGGAAGCTTTTATAACACTGAGAATGCAAACAGAATTCCAGATATTCTAACAAACAACGTATCTCCAGACGGAGCTGGGCAGTGTTCGGTGGGAGATCCTCCTCTGCGCCATTGCCATGTGGGTCATTTGTTACTTCTGCATTTGGAAAGGTGTGAAGTCTACAGGAAAGGTTGGTGTTTAGGATTCAAATGTAAAAATTAAACAATAGTAAACTTTCAATGACTACAAGAATTTTATTTTTTATCATTTCTATTTTTTTATTTTGAGCATGTAGAATTAGACAGAGAGTGAGACAGGTTTTATGCAGGCAGGAAGGAAGGGCGGAAACGCATGACATTCACAAGATGCAAGGGCGGTCCTAACCTGTTTGGTGCCCTGGGCGAACAACCCCCCACCCCCCCACCCCCAAACACACACACGCACAGAGAAACATAAAACACATTACAAATAATGTATTTACATATTTTATTGTAAAACCTGTTGTTGGAACCACACTGAATTGTCTAGATAAGCATATACGGGGCTTTGACCTTTTCTTGTCCATCTTCCTTCGGTATCGAAACCCATCCTGCAACCCAAGGATCGTCCCAATGTAAAGGAATAGACACTTTAGTGCGCAGATTTGGTTCATATTTATTCTGCAATTTCACACAACCTAGGAAAAATTAATTGTGACATATTGAACTTGGATTGACAATATTATGAATGAATGAAATATGCTTTATTTGGAAGCAGCCATACCAAGGACTTCTGCTCACTTCCTGCATATATGGGTGTGATAGAGTACATAAAGACAGCTCATTATTTGCAGCTCCTTATGTTTGTTCCACTTTAAATACCGCAGTGTCACGGGTGGGCTGGACATGGCGGTGAAGGAGGACGCATTCGCACGATCACAGGACAGGGGTTTAATACAGACTTCACAAGACAAGGGAACATTAACACGCACAATGACACGACGGTGAACAGACACGAACAGGATAGTTTTATCGCACGGATTCGCCGGTACACTTGGGGAACTGATTAAAAACATGACATGGATCATGGCGGGGAACTGGCGATTACCGGAGGTGCGTCGCTGGAATCTGGACGAGACGGCGGCGTCGGGGGACGTCCATACATGGAACCTTGAACATGGAACTATGGAGCAGACGTCCTCCCGACCATCCACGGTTTCCTGGATCTCAGCGGGGCGTAGATCGGCTGCGTCCACATGGTCGGGTCATTCTGTCACGGGTGGGCTGGACATGGCGGTGAAGGAGGACGCATTCGCACGATCACAGGACAGGGGTTTAATACAAACTACACAAGACAAGGGAACATTAACACGCACAATGACCCGACGGCGAACAGACACGAACAGGAGTTTTATACAATTATATAAATAGACAACAAGTGAACACAATCAGGGAACATTACACAAGACAAACATGAAACTCCGGTCCGGTCAACCCCTGCCGGTCCGGATCATGACACGCAGGCTGCAATGCTATTTATTTAACAGTGAAATGTCCATATTCATCATAAATCTATGTGCATATGAGCAAAGTTCCCAGGTCAATTTTATAGTGAAAAATGTTTTGGGCCAGAAAAGTGTAAGTTGATACTATTTGTACACATCCTACTTTACCCTTTTTTTTCTTTCAGTGCCACTGCACCTCAGGTACACCACATGAAAATGTACACATATAATTCAGACAGAGATTTTCTCTGTTCGCCAATGAAATGAAAAGGAAAAGATCCAATTTAAGCCTGGAGGCTGTTAGAGGGTCTGGGGTACAACACAGTGAAATCCCGACTGTGAAGATTTTCAGTCATCCAGGTGAATTTGTCTGAAAGTTGAGTCATGGCAACTGGACTTCTTTCTTTTATTTCTTTAACGTTTGATTCTGCATCCACGGAACTTTGTCAGTCTGAGGGAAGTTGGCTTGTGTTGCCCTTTCATCCATCCCCCAAATATCTGGCCCAACTACCACATCCACCAGGTTGGCCACATTTAATGACCCATAAAATGGGGGCAGGAGGAGCTGCCAGGGTGGAGCTGTCACATCTACCCACACCCCCTCCCCCTGCCTTTGTTTCACTTAACAAGCCTATTCAAGGCAGGAGTGAGGTGAAACCAACCTGGAGGATACATTTGTGGTCACAAGCCAACTTCCCTCAGATTGACAAAGTTCTGTGGATGCAGAATGAAACATTAAAGAAATTAAAGAAAGAAGTCCAGTTGCTAAGACTCAACTTTCAGACTGTGAAATCCCGATTAACCCTAAAATGCTGGATCTCTATTTTCAGGTGGTGTATTTTACAGCCACTTTCCCCATACATGATGCTGCTGGTGTTGCTGATCAGAGGGTTGACTCTACCTGGTGCCCTGCAGGGGATTGTGTACTATCTGAAGCCTGACCTCACCCCGCTTCTAGATCCTCAGGTTACTTTGAACAGCCTGTATGAGTTGTCAGTTTCAAAGGATTCAAACCAGAACTTTTCCGACATAAAATGCAGATCTCACAAACCCCATGGTGTCACGACTACGGACTTACGAGGGAAGGAAGCGCAGAGGTCTGACATGCTGGGAAGGGGATTTATTATAACACAATAAATACAAAGAAACAATGGCGCGGTGGCCAAAAAGGGGAAATAAAGGGGAACACCACAAACAAACCCGCAGGCGTGTGCCGATTGCCAGAACTCAAAACACATATGAAACTAAACCAGGTCAAGTTCGTGCAGAGAGTCCACGAAAATGCCGGAGATCTCGAACGGGTGGAAGTCTCTGGCATTTATGGGGCGTCAGGATTGGAGTCAGGTGTGGAGCCCAGCTGCAGGCAATCCTGACAGAGCCCCCCCCCTCCAAGGGCTACGTCCTCGGAGCCCCAGCAGTGGAGGCGGCGGGGCAGACGGCGGCAACCACAGGGCTCCTGCCCTGCTGTATCCTCCCCTTGGAGGACCCGGGCTGGCTCCGGACCCTCGGCCTGGCTCCCCGGCGTGGTCTCGCGTGGCGGCCCCGGACCCTCGGCCTGGCTCCCCGGCGTGGTCTCGCGTGGCGGCCCCGGACCCTCGGCCTGGCTCCCCGGCGTGGTCTCGCGTGCGGCCCCGGACCCTCGGCCTGGCTCCCCGGCGTGGTCTCGCATGGCGGCCCCGGACCCTCGGCCTGGCTCCCCGGCGTGGTCTCGCATGTCGGCCCCGGACCCTCGGCCTGGCTCTCCCGGCTTGGTCTCGCATGGCGGCCCCGGACCCTCGGCCTGGCTCCCCCGGCGTTGTCTCGCGTGGCGGCCCCGGACCCTCAGGCTGGCTCCCCGGTGTGGTCCCACATGGCTGCCCTGGACCCTCGGACCTGCACAGAAAAATCAGGGCCGATCCATCCGGGTACGTGCGGGCCCTGTCTCTGCACGTCCCCTCTGACACGTCTTGTGTCACCCCCTGCACTGCGCAGGGAGATTGTTCCAGAGCCTCCGGCGACCGTTCCAGGCACCCCAGGCTGATGCCTTCTCGGCACGTGCAGCCCCTCTCACTGCACGCCCCTGGTGCCAAGGTGGGGGCATTGCCAGACCATCTGGTGGACACAAAGAGGGGAAATGGGGGCGACATACGGACACTAATGCCATGCACACACACAAAGACAAAGACAGAGAGAAGAGAGGGTCGCCTGGCTCCCTCTCTGGGGTCTCCGGGACCTCCTCAGGGGGCACAGCCAGGATCTCGAGAGGTGCGACCTTCTCGTCGCCCACCAGTGCTGGGTCTTCTTGCCCCGGATCCTGACTGGCGCTGGATGTGGTGGAGGGGCAGAGTTCGATCCCTGGCTCAGGCTCTGGCCGATTAAACTCCGCCCTCAGCCTCTGCTGAAAGTCCCGAAAACTCCTGTCTGTCTCTCCCTGCTGCCAGAGGGCTGCTGCTCCAGCCCCATGCTGATCCAAGCAGACACGCAAGGATGGTGGTGGTCTTATCAGTGTCTGCTGCCCCACTGAAGGGTCCCGGGACACTTGGGCTGTCCCACACGGGGGCTGGGCACGTCGCTGGAGATGGTGGTAGGTGTGTGGTGTGGAGGGGGGGCGGACGTCTTCTCCAGCAGGTGTGGACGCTGGTGCTGCGCTGCCATTTCGCTGGGGAACGTCCGGGCAGAGGGAAGGCGGGTCGGCGACTGGAGCAGGAATGGAGGATTCCCTGCGAGGCAGTCCCGGCAGCGCAGTTGCTGGCTGGCGACCTCCCGTCGCCCTCTTCCACCAGCTTTCCTCACACTGCTGGGAGGGACGTGGGTTTCCACGGCCCTCGTGACGATCCTGGATGGGCGCGATGGGCGGAGCCATCCCGGCACCGACCGCCGAAACGGCGTCATCCTGGTCGTCGTCCGTGTCAACCTCTTACCCCCGGAAGTCACGTGGGTCATCACGGACGCGGCGATGATCTCGGACGCGCACACTGGCCGGAGCCATCCCGGCAACGACCACCCACCGAAAATCCAGGTCATCATCGCTTTCGTCATCCGTGTCCTCCCACCGGTGACTCCGAGGGTCGTCCACCCTGCGGACATCCTGGACCTATGGCGCGATAAGCTCCCATGGGCAGTACTCTGGCCATTGGGGCTGGAGCCTGCCCACCTCCACGCTGGAGGGACGCCGCCGTTGTTGCCGCTTACACCCCTGGAAGTGACGTGGATCCCCACGGACCTCGTGACGATCGTGGACGGGCGCGATGGGCGGAGCCCAACTCGCGTCTCCCGTGCTCTTGTCGTCGTCATCGTCCATGTCGTCCCAGTCCACGGGGAGCCACGGGTGAGGGGGCAGATCGAAGACGATGGCGTGGGCAGCAGCGAGGAAGTGACGTGGGCAGCGAGCGCAGAGGACGCGAACCCCACGATCTTCGGCATGTCGAGCCAGGAACTCTGCGCTCTGCTGGCCAGGCTCCCCGTGGACTGGGACGACATGGACGATGACGACGACGAGAGCACGGGAGACGCGAGTTGGGCTCCGCCCATCGCGCCCGTCCACGATCTTTCAGGCCATGAAACAGCAAAACAGAGATCAGTGACTGAGAATGGAAACATAGTTGGGCGAGAAATGTGTAGAAGTTCCCCTTCCTCTGCTGCAAGAACGGTGAAGGTTCCAAAAGAACAACTCTTTACAAAGCAAGAGACTGTAATTTAAACAATTCCTGTATTACTGCTATTTTATATAACAGTAGTAACTGGCTGCCAAAAGGAACTAAAAGTCTAAAGTACAGTTCAAGGATACAGAAAAAAATTAATTCTTGGACTCCTCAAATTTACACATAAAGAACACTAGATTAATAAAAATTAAAAGCAAGAACTTACAGTCATCAATATGTTCATACAGTTAGAAAAAGCAGAAAATCATTTTGTGTTCAGATTAGTCAGCACATTTAGACTGACAAATATGAACCTGTCTTACTGTAATTTCCATGTGTGCTTGTTTCTTTGAATAAATTCAAACACAATTCAGGATGGTACACAGTGCTTCACACTGCTTTAGTACAAATACATAATATTGTTTGTACGACAAATAAACAGACATTTCTTGTGCTCTTTATGGTGGTTGTGATGAGGTTTTAAGGGCCGTTTTCAGAGGTTTTAAGGGCCGAGAACATACTCTAAAAGGAAATAAGGGAAAAAGGCTGGCAAACCCAGTGCGAGACCATATAATTAAACAGATGATTTAATAATAAATAAAAATTAAACAAATAAATTGCAGAAAGATAGACAACAAACACAGATAAGCTTCAGCGGTGGTCTAGTTCTACCATGAAGCCAGGCTGATGATGATGAGTGTCATGACACGAACACAGACAGAGAACAGGGGACCAAACTAAGACATGAGCTGAACCCTAAAACAGAAGAGCCCACGCTGACCTAGAGACAGGGAGAACACAGACAGGGAAGAGACAATCTGACTGAAAGTAGAACTCAGACGCTGTGAAGTTACAGTAGTTTCATGTTGAAAATTCAACAGATATTCAGATATTCACTAAGCACAACCCTCCACAAAGACTTCTGTTTTACCTAATACCTAACCATATTTTATATTAATATTTTTAAAAATTGCTTTTAATTTTTATTAATCTAGTGTTCTTTATGTGTAAATTTGAGGAGTCCAAGAATTAATTTTTTTCTGTATCCTTGAACTGTACTTTAGACTTTTAGTTCCTTTTGGCAGCCAGTTACTACTCTTTTTTTCAGTAGCTTCCACACAAAGTGATCATGTGATTCAAAACCAATGTAGAGCTGTGCTGCTGCATGGAACTAGTCAGACGCATTTTGGTTTATTGAGGTTTTCTTCACCTTCAATTTTATACAAATTAAAGTCGTAATGACTGAAATTGATTAGGATTTAACCGTTTAAGAACTGAATCTAGCTGCTTGGACTATAGGACTTAAGAACAGTTTTTACCCTCATTTTATTCAACTTTTCCACAGCAACACCTGAACACCAACATTACACCCACATTGTGTTACTCACACACAAACTGTACGTGCACACACTTAAATACTGACTGGAACACGCATCTACACTCTACGTGCTATAACTGTCATTGTACTTGCTGCTCAGTATTGTCAGTTTGCCTCATCTGCCTGTTCTACCCTCCCACATGAAAATTGTTACTGTCTTACTTCTTCATATCTCACATCTCATATATTTTCTTGTAAACTTAGAACTTATGACTTCTTGCGAAGTGACAAATTTGATATTGCCAATTTATTTTCTTTCTACCTTGTAAACTTAAAACTTTTTAGCAGTTTTTAGCAGTGACTTGCATTTTACTGTAATGTTTTTCCCTGTGTTAACTTGCATATGACAAATAAAATTGAAACTGAACTACATTTCGATTTTTTTCACAATTATACAAAATGTTTGGAGATTCCCATATCTCTGCTACAGAAATGGTGGAGGTAAGTTATGTACAAGATACACTGAGATATATTGAACTTCTTTATTTTACACTAATTTTGTTACTGTAGTCTATACCACAAGGACTGTATGGTTTACGATGCAGTAATGTATGAACATTTAAATATCATGTTTCATAACCACAACTCTAACCTTATGTACACACGAACGAACAACATAAGAAACATTTTGTTAAAACGTATATTACTTTGTACTGAATTTTATTTTCAAGGTGCTTTCTTGGTGCCCTACGTGGTGGTTGTGGTGACCTGTAGGATCCCCCTGTTTCTTCTGGAGAGTGCGATGGGTCAGTACACACAGCAAGCAAGCATCACCTGCTGGGATAAGTTGTGCCCAATTGCTCAGGGTGAGTGGGGAAGAAAATTTCTCATCTGTTCAGGTCAATATATTCAAGGATTCATAGTAGTTAATATCATGTGTATGGAAGAAATTAAAATTTTCTGTACAATGAAATTTTTTCCTTGCTGTCCACATACAAGGTAGGTAAATTTAATATATGAACACAGTGAAGGTTTCTGTGCTTGTGGTATTATTGCTGTTAGGTTATATGGGTGTTGTAAAAATGTTTTTGAATGGAGATTTGAAGAAGATAGCCTAATATTCTTTAGAGACAATAAATGTACTGTTTGTCTCAAAGGGATTGGCTACACAGGTACAATAATGAGTGTCTATAGCTGCATGGCTTACGTCATCATCCTTGCCTGGGCACTTCTGTACCTGTGCTTCTCTTTCTATGCCAAACTGCCCTGGGCCAGCTGTGGCCACACCTGGAACACAGGTATGAACACTGACTACACCTTGGCATGGGTAACAACAGCAGCATAACAGTAGTGCAACAGCTTCAAGAAATTAAGAATAATGAACTAAAATATATTTCACTTCCTGCAGAAACTTGTGAGGACTTTAACGCACTGAACAAATATAACCAGACTATAAACACCACTCGACCTCCCCAGCAATTGAATTCTGGGAGTAAGTTTATAAAATCAAACACAGAAGAAAGCTTTAAGGACACTGAGAATGCAAACAGAATTCCAGATATTCTAACAAACAACGTATCTCCAGACGGCGTGAGCTGGCGATCTCAGGTGGTATTGAGGAGCTGGGCAGTGTTCGGTGGGAGATCCTCCTCTGCGCCATTGCCATGTGGGTCATTTGTTACTTTGCATTTGGAAAGGTGTGAAGTCTACAGGAAAGGTTGGTGTTTAGGATTCAAATGTAAAAATGAAACAATAGTAAACTAGAAACAGTAAACTTTCAATGACTACAAGAATTTTAATTTTGAGCATGTAGACAGAGTGAGACAGGGTCGATGCAGACAGGAAGAAACTTTCACAATGAAAGCAGACAGGAAAGCATGAATTCACAAGATGGGGATTAACTTGTAAGAAAGACACACAATACATTGACAAACATTCAATAACCCGACACAACAACAGGTGCAGACAGTCAGATAATCAGGGGCTGTGACGCCCATGGGCTAAGGGTTTAGCACAACGGGTGCTCCTGCACATGATTATGGAGTCCTGATCCATCCCAGCTCCATAAGAACCATGAAGCAGCACCCAGTATGGGATGCGACAATGATGTGGACATGCACATAACTCACCTTAGGTTTGTTCCAGTTTATGTTCCTGGCCTTATTGCCACATGCCTTTGGGTCTGTAATTGTTTATCCTTTGTTTCCTTGTTTTAGCCCTTGTGCCGCTTTTGTTTGTATTTATAATCAAGTACTCTGCGCCTCACTCTCCTACCGACCTACCAACCTACCAATGTGACAGGGGCAACCACATGGAATCCATGGAACTACAGCCTGGCACATCATCCACGGTCCGAGCCGTGACACAGTTATATTACAAAATGTGTGGAAACGTTTGCCTCTTTGGCTGAGTGGAAATCAGACGTGCCCATCTCACAAATCTTTAGTTAAAATGAGTAGATCCAGTATAAGCCTGGAGGCTGTTAGAGAGTCTGGGGTGCAACACAGTGAATTCCAGATTAACCCTAAAATGCTGGATCTCTATTTTCAGGTGGTGTATTTTACAGCCACTTTCCCATACGTGATGCTGCTGGTGTTGCTGATCAGAGGGTTGACTCTACCTGGTGCCCTGCAGGGGATTGTGTACTATCTGAAGCCTGAACTCACCCCACTTCTAGATCCCCAGGTTACTTTGAACAGCCTGTATGAGTTTGTCAGTTTTAAAGCATTCAAACCAGAACTTTTCCAACATAAAATGCAACCCCATGGTTGTTAGTTTGAATCATTGCTTGGACCTTTAGTGGGTGGAGTTTGCCTTCACTATACCCAGTTTTTAAAATTCTTTTTTTGATAATAAAATGAAATCATATAATAGGTTTGTGTGTTTTCATGCAGGTGTGGATGGAGGCTGTAACTCAGGTCTTCTTTTCTTTTGGTGTGGGTGGAGGAGTGTTGATTTCACTGGGGAGTTACAATCCATACAACAACAACTGCTACAGGTATGATTTAGAACCCGTCAGTCCCCAAAAATCTTAAATCAAACCACACCCCTTTAATATCCCCAAATTAGCATCCTAAATTCAAACCTCTCTGGCAGGAACTGTTTCTGGCTCTGTTTGTTGAACGCTGGTACCAGTTTGGTGGCTGGATTTGCAGTATTTTCAGTGCTGGGCTTCATGGCTAATGAATACAATGTTGGCATTGCAGAAGTTGCAGAGTCAGGTACTGTACTTATAATGGCTTGGGAGTATCTATATAAAACAAACAATACGAGTAATCAATATAGTTCAAAATAAATTATGCTTGTGGCTACATGAATAACTTTTTTTCTTCTTACAGGTCCTGGTCTGGCATTCATTGCGTACCCTCAGGCAGTGGCCATGATGCCTTTACCCCAGCTGTGGGCGATATGCTTCTTCATCATGATTATATTGCTTGGCCTGGATTCACAGGTGGCATCAAAATGTGTACACACATACACACACACATAAATACACACACTAACAAACAAACAAACAGATATTAACTGTTGGATGCATAAACTCTAGTTTGTTATGATGGAGGGGGTGATAATGCCAGTGATTGACCTGGCTCCCACTGTGCTGCGCAGACCTGGACGAAGAGAACTTTTACTGCTGGTCTTCAGCCTCTTCTGCTTTAGCATAAGTATCCTAATGATTACAGAGTTGATCAGAGCACCAAATATAAAGTTAATCTGATTGTAGTCATTTGTATGATTTGTGTCTATAATTGCTTGTCTATAAATAAGCCTTTTCCCTGTAGGGTGGGATTTATGTCCTGCAGGTCTTTGATTACTATGGCATGAATGCATCTTCCAAACTCTTCCTCTCTAGTCTTCAGTGTCTCACAATGGGCTGGATATTTGGTAAATAATAAATAATTGCAGTAAAATCAAAGAACGTCCTTATGCTGTAAATGCAGTGGTGTGCCTTCTCTGTTTAATTAATGGTTTTATGTTGTTTAAATGTTTCAGATCATCAAAAAATAATATACAGTACAGGCCAAAAGTTGGACACACCTTCTATTTCAAGGTGTTTTCTTTATTTACATGAACATTTACGTTGGTAGATTCTCACTGAAGGCATGCTGTGATTACTGCTTTGCACACACTTGGCATTCTCTCGATTAGCTTCAAGAAGTCGTCACCTGAAGTGGTTTTCCAACAGTCTTGGAGTTCCCAGAGGTGTTTAGCACTTTGCCTTCACTCTGCTGTCCAGCTCACCCCAAACCATCTGGATTGGGTTCAGGTCCGGTGACTGTGGAGGCTAGATCTCCACTTTTTGTTAAGTACATAACTCCACATGTGTTCATTCATAGTTTTGATGCCTTCAGTGAGAATCTAACAATGCAAAAGGTCATGAAAATAAAGACAACACATTGAATGAGAAGGTGTGTCCAAACTTTTGGCCTTTAATGTATACTAGTCAAAGATTACTGTCACAGCTCAATAAATGAATCATGTAAATAAGACCTGCCTGACAAAGTGATGTAGACCAAAATATCCTCAAAAACCAGACATCATGCTGAGATCCAAAGAAAATTAGGAACAAATGAGAAAGAAAGTAATTGAGCTCTATCAGTCTGGAAAAGGTTATGAAGCCGTTTCTAAACCTTTGGGACTCCAGCGAACCACAATTAGTGAAAACATGTAACAGTGGTGAACTTTCCCAGGAGTTACCTGTCGATCGGGGCAGAGTTCATGACAAGAGAAAGGGATGGGGAGCCAAGACGAAAAGCACTGCTGAGCAAAAAGAATCACTGCATTTCAGAAAAAGAACATCATACCAACAGTAAAATATGGTGGTGGTGATAGTTTTTATGGTCAGAGGCTGTTTTGCTGCTTCATGGCCTGAAAGACTTGCTGTGATTAATGGAATTAGGATTTCTGCAGTTTAACAAAACACCATGAAGGAGAATGTCCCTCTATCTGTCCATGACCTCAACTGAAACCAACGTGGATTCTGCAACATGACAATGATCCAAAACACACCAGCAAGTTCACCTCTGACTGGCTGAAGAAAAACAAGAATGAAAACTTTGGAGTGGCCTAATCGAAGTTCTGACCTGAATCCTATTAAGATGCTGTGGCATGACATGAAGTACAACAATTTTGTTGTTCAAAATTCCCACTTTTGATGATCTGAAACATTTAAATGTGACACATGAATAAAGTACTATACTACTCTAGTTACGCCAGATAGAAAACGTGCCTTTCCATCTTCCAGGAGCGGAGCGCATGTGTGATGCAATTGAAGACATGACAGGAGTGAGACCCAGCCGCTTCTTCAGTTTCTCATTAGTGGTTCTGACAGTTTTTAAACAGGATTCCACACGTGTATGACCCATAGTGATTCTAATTAATTCAGTTAAAAATATATCAGTATGATGCTGTGCTTATTGGCTGATTTTTAGCTAGTCTCTGTTGACATGGATAATGATCATTGATAATGACCATAATTACTAATAAGAAATCAGATTTTTACATCAGAAAATTACAATGAGCCAGCTTTATTGGTCCTGTTGTGGACACCTTTTGCTGCTGGCTTGAGCAAAAGAGCCAAGAGGCATGTCATACTTTAAGCACACTTATTTTCTATTATACTTTCCCAAACCATACATGGTGTCTGCAATTTTGTCCTTTCTCTACCAATTTGGTTACCTGTCACAAAAACGTATTAATTATCTTACAGATTCCTGTGCTGTGCATGTGCTGTGCAACAGCTGTGCATGGACTTTACTGTATTCCAACATGTGGTGCATCTGTCTTAAGAGTGCTGAATTTATGTGTTAATTTAAATTATTCCATAATGTCCTTCTTTCCCCAGGTATCCTTAATTGGCGCCTTGGCCAATTACAAGCCCCTGACATTTAACCGAACCTACACATACCCGGTGTGGGTGAATGTGCTGGGATGGATAATGATGCTGTCGTCCAGCCTGGCGGTACCAGTACTGGCTGTCTACTTGCTGTGTACTGGAAAAGGAAGCCTGAAACAGGTTAGTTTAAGTTTTGATGGAATTTATATATGCATGTACAAGTTTATTTGTTGATCTGGTCTGTAAATAAATAATGATGGTATTTCTCTCTCTTACCAGCGCTGCATTCATCTTTGTCAATGTGCTGATGACCTTCCTTTGACCCGGAAGCAGAGGGAAGAGCTTTCAAAGTTGACCCCAGATGCAATGTAGTTGCCGTGGGGGAACAAATAAAGCTTTTAAGAAGATGTTGGGACACCTAAGAGAAAATAATCTAGAATTCTTTGGTTTATTAAAAGTTGTTTGCATCAATGTGAAAATAATAACTAACATCTGAGTAATGAACATTATCTTGCAAGTAAAACTGTACACATACATTATCTGTAGATACCATAATAAAAGTTAATCATGAGGAGTTACTAAAGGCTACTAATTGCAGTAGTGCCACCTTCAGGAAAAAAGGGGGCTGTTCAAGTTTTATGTGTCTAACATGTTGATCACGTATCATTCTTCTGTTCAAGAAATAAATTCATGACATTTTTAAGAAAGTTTCTGCCGCCCCTGTGAAACTGTTGATAAAGAACATTAAAACAACACTGAAAGCAAAATTACTTATTTCAACACTTTTTATATCAATCAAATTTTTTATGTTAATTGCTAAGTCGGGAAATGATCCTCACTTTCTCTGTGCAATATTTCTGGCAAATGCTGGGTTCCAACTGTGGAACCCTGCTCATTCTGGTCAGTACTGCAGGGTAGCTGGAAACTAGCTGCAGGACGTGCCCATGAACAGGGTATCAGTCTAGTATAGGGTGAACTGTATTCATGGGTGTAATAACTATAAACTCAAATATTTAGGATTTTCTCAAATCCACTAAAACATGTAACGATCATTGTTGTACGATCATTCCAGTAAAAGGAACAGAAAATCACAGAGAGTCAAATTACTACAGACTGCAATAGGAAATAACAAAGTGTCTGATAGTTTTGCAGATCACTCCCAACTCCATACCATGCAATAAAATTGATGAACAGGCAGCGCACCTACTCAGTTTTTTGGTGGGACAGTGAGATGCAAGACTGTCCAAGTGACAAACTAGGAACTTTGACTGGATAGTCCAACAGCAACCAAATTACAATTCTTATCGCTACACTCCACAATCCCCAAAACACGGAGGACGGCACAGAACCACAGAACTCCCCCTCTATAGGAGAACCATTAGTTACCACTGGAACTGAAGCAGCCAGGTAATCATGCAGTTTGTGGAGCTCTGAACAGTCAAACTTGTCTGTAAATGTTGCAACAGCTCAATGATAAACTAAATAAATATTACAAAAGTGGTGAAATAAAGTAGTGAAGATATCCGGGGACATAAGATCTTTTGCTTGCTTAGCACTGGCCCCTTGACTTCCACCCCATGTAAGGTCTGTTTTGGTTCAAAGTGTAGCTTAGTTTGCTTGATATTTTTGACTGACAGAACTAGGTGCAGCTGACATTACAGCAATAATCAGACCAGTTAGAGGAAGATGGAGCTCATGCAAGGAGAGGCTGAGTGTGGGGAACAGAAAACCAAGGCAAGTATCACAGAATTTCTCTTGACTGAGAATGGAAACATAGTTGGGTTAGAATTGTGTAGAAGTTCCCCTTCCTCTGCTGCAAGAACGGTGAAGGTTCCAAAAGAACAACTCTTTACAAAGCAAGAGACTGTAATTTAAACAATTCCTGTATTACTGCTGTTTTATATAACAGTAGTAACTGGCTGCCAAAAGGAACTAAAAGTCTAAAGTACAGTTCAAGGATACAGAAAAAAATTAATTCTTGGACTCCTCAAATTTACACATAAAGAACACTACAATTAATAAAAATTAAAAGCAAGAACTTACAGTCATCAATATGTTCATACAGTTACGAAAAGCAGAAAATCATTTTGTGTTCAGATTAGTCAACACATCTAGACTGACAAATATGAACCTGTCTTACTGTAATTTCCATGTGTGCTTGTTTCTTTGAATAAATTCAAACCCAATTCAGGATGGTACACAGTGCTTCACATTGATTTAGTACAAATACGTAATATGTTTGTACGACAGACATTTCTTGTACTCTTTATGGTGGTTGTGATGAGGTTTTAAGGGCTGTTTTCAGAGGTTTTAAGGGCCGAGAACATACACTAAAAGGAAATAAGGGAAAAAGGCTGGTCAACCCAGTGAGAGTCCATATAATTAAACAGATGATTAAATAATAAATAACAATTAAACAAATAAATTGCAGAAAGATAGACAACAAACACAGATAAGCTTCAGCAGTGGTCTAGTTCTACCATGAAGCCAGGCTGATGATGATGAGTGTCATGACACGAACACAGACAGAGAACAGGGGACCAAACTAAGACATGAGCTAAACCCTAAAACAGAAGAGCCCACGCTGACCTAGAGACAGGGAGAACACAGACAGGGAAGAGACTGAAAGTAGAACTCAGACGTTGCTGTGAAGTTACAGTAGTTTCATGTTGGAAAATTCAACAGATATTCAGATATTCACTAAGCACAACCCTCCACAAAGACTTCTGTTTTACCTAATACCTAACCATATTTTATATTAATATTTTTAAAAATTGTGGAAAATTATCTCTTTTTTTTCAGTAGCTTCCGCACAAAGTGAGCATATGATTCAAAACCAATGTAGAACTGTGCTGCTGCATGGAACTAGTCAGACGCATTTTGGTTTATTGAGGTTTTCTTCACCTTCAATTTTATACAAATTAAAGTCGTAATTGCCTGAAATTGATTAGGATTTAACCATTTAAGAACTGAATCTAGCTGCTTGGACTATAGGACTTAAGAAACAGTTTTTTACCCTCATTTTTTTTTTACTTTTCCACAGCAACACCTGAACACCAACATTACACCCACATTGTGTTACTCACACACAAACTGTACGTGCACACACTTAAATACTGACTGGAACATGCATCTAGCACATCTACGTGCTATAACTGTCATTGTACTTGCTGCTCAGTATTGTCAGTTTGCCTCATCAGCCTGTTCTACCCTCCACATGAAAATTGTTACTGTCTTACTTCTTCATATCTCACATCTCATATATTTTCTTGTAAACTTAGAACTTATGACTTCTTGTGAAGTGACAAATTTCATATTGCCAATTTATTTTCTTTCTACCTTGTAAACTTAAAACTTTTTAGCAGTTTTTAGCAGTGACTTGCATTTTACTGTAATGTTTTTCCCTGTGTTAACTTGCATATGACAAATAAAATTGAAACTGAACTACATTTCGATTTTTTTCACAATTATACGAAATGTTTGGAGATTCCCATATCTCTGCTACAGAAATGGTGGAGGTAAGTCTAAGTTATGTACAAGATACACTGAGATATATTGAACTGCTTTATTTTACACTAATCTTGTTACTGTAGTCTATACCACAAGGACTTTATGGTTTAAGATGCAGTAATGTATGAACATTTAAATATCATGTTTCATAACCACAACTCTAACCTTATGTAACACACGAACGGACAAACATAAGAAAGATTTTGTTAAAACGTATATATTACTTTGTACTGAATTTAGGTTTCAAGGTGCTTTCTTGGTGCCCTACGTGGTGGTTGTGGTGACCTGTGGGATCCCCCTGTTTTCTTCTGGAGAGTGCGATGGGTCAGTACACACAGCAAGCAAGCATCACCTGCTGGGAGAAGTTCCCAATTGCTCAGGGTGAGTGGGGAAGAAACTTTCTCATCTGTTCAGGTCAATTTATTCAAGGATTCATAGTAGTTATTGTCATGTGTATGGAAGAAATTAATTTCTCTGTAAAATGAAATTCTTTCTTTGCTGTCCATGTACAAGTTAGGTAAAGTTTAATATATAAAACACAGTGAAGGTTTCTGTGCTTGTGGTATTATTGCTGTTAGGCTATATGGGTGTTGTAAAAATGTTTTTGAATGGAGATTTGAAGAAGATAGCCTAATATTCATTAGAAACAATAAATGTACTGTTTGTCTCAAAGGGATCGGCTACACAAGTATTATAATGAGGGTCTATAAGTGCATTTCTTACGTCATCATCCTTGCATGGGCACTTCTGTACCTGTGCTTCTCTTTCTACGCCAAACTGCCCTGGGCCAGCTGTGGCCACACCTGGAACACAGGTATGAACACTGACTACATCTTGCCATGTGTAACAACAGCAGCATAACAGTAGTGCAACAGCTTCAATAAATTAAGAATAATGAACTAAAATATATTTCACTTCCTGTAGAAAGTTGTGAGGACTTTGACGCACTGAACAAATATAACCAGACTATAAACACCAACTCGACCTCCCCAGCAACTGAATTCTGGGAGTAAGTTTTTAAAGTCAAACACAGAAGGAATCTTTAAGTACACTGGAAATGCAAACAGAATTCCAGACATTCTAACAAACAACGTATCTCCAGACGGCGTGTGCTGGCAATCTCAGGTGGTATTGAGGAGCTGGGCAGTGTTCGGTGGGAGATCCTCCTCTGCGCCATTGCCATGTGGGTCATTTGTTACTTCTGCATTTGGAAAGGTGTGAAGTCTACAGGAAAGGTTGGTGTTTAGGCTTCAAATGTAAAAATCAAACAGTAGTAAACTAGAAATAGTAAACTTTCAATGACTACAAGAACTTTAATTTTGAGCATGTTGACTTAGACGGAGAGTGAAACAGGTTTGATGCAGACAGGAAGAAAACTTTCACAATGAAAGTAGACAAGTATTTTGGTTCCCAAAATGTCCCATCTCTGCGCCGCACTATTCTACCGACCTATCAACGTGACAGGGACAACCACATGGACTCCATGGAACTACAGCCTGGCACATCATACACGGTCCGAGCTGTGACACATATTAGAAATGTGTGGAAAATTTTTGCCTCTTTGGCTGAGTGGAAATCAGACGTGCCCATCTCACAAAACAATACAAAAAACATCATTTATCATTGTAGAAAATAATAAAGGACTCTCTGTACTGCCTTGAGGCTTTACATTTTCTGGGTATTTCTGCGAAAAGCTCTTCCCTACTCTAATTTGAAGTGTTCTTACCTGCCAAAAATTCCTGAACCATCTGTACACTTGGCCTGAGATGAGTAATTTACAAAGTTTAATTAACAATCCGTCCTTCCACATTATATTGTTTGCTTTCTCAATGTCACAAAAGAAACACACACACAAACACACACAGACACCAGGACAACATCTAGGTAAAACAGAACCGAGCAATATGGACCCTAAAGTGAAGGGCTTCAGATACCAACATTTTAAATGTAAAAATGAAACAACAACAATTCAATTAATTCAGTTTATTGATATTGCAATTAAATTATTAAATTAATATAACAGACACCTTTTGTTCTCCTTCCATGCCAAACTGGCCCTGGGCAATCTGTGATCACACCTAGAACACAAGTAGATTTAGTTAAGATGTTTCTTAGATTGAGTTCATAGTCATGACTGGAAAAGCCAGCATTGAGATCAGGGACAGGAAGCTTTAATCAGACCAGACTAAAGAAGATGGAACTTGTGAACTGTGAAGAGGTTGAGGGTAGGAGAAAGAAAATTAAAAAAAGAGGGCAATGGAATAGCAATATAGAATTTTTCCTGGTTGTCGCAGGGAACATAGTTGGATTAGGAAATGTTTGGAGATTCCCATATCTCTGCTACAGAAATGGTGGAGGTAAGTCTAAATTATGTACAAGATACACTGTGATATATTGAACTGCTTTATTTTACACTAATCTTGTTACTGTAGTCTATACCACAAGGACTTTATGGTTTATGATGCAGTAATGTATGAACATTTAAATATCATGTTTTATACCACAACTCTAACCTTATGTACACACGAACGGACAACATAAGAAACATTTAGTTAAAACGTATATATTACTTTGTAATGAATTTCTTTTCAAGGTGCTTTCTTGGTGCCCTATGTGGTGGTTGTGGTGACCTGTGGGATCCCCCTGTTTCTTCTGGAGAGTGCGATGGGTCAGTACACACAGCAGCAAGCATCACCTGCTGGGAGAAGTTGTGCCCAATTGCTCAGGGTGAGTAGGGAAGAAACTTTCTCATCTGTTCAGGTCAATATATTCAAGAATTTAAGGATTCATGGTAGTTATTGTCATGTGCATGGAAGAAATCAAATTTATAATTTCTTTATAATGAAATTCTTTCTTTTGCTGTCCACATACAAGGTAGGTAAAGTTTATTAAATGAACACAGTGAAGGTTTCTGTGCTTGTGGTATTATTGGGTCTGTCAGGAAGACAGACCATTTATTATTGTGCTGAGAATGGCAAAAATGAACATTAAAGAATGTTAAAGACCGCCACGCGAACACCGTCAAACGTAAAGAAACAACGGAGTGGTCAGGCCGAAGGCCTGACCACTCCGCACACGATGATATATTTTTTGCTTTGGTAGGTTCGTGACGGCCCGGCACAAATCGGGTTAAACGTGTAAAAAAGTACCGTTTACCATCGTGCCGGGAACGCGTTTTTGGCTCCCCGAGGCTAACCGTTGAAGCTAGCGACCGAAAATCGAGGCGGGGCCGAAGGCCTCGCCGAGTCTTACGATCCGACATATGGGACGAGTCGGTGGCACCAACGGGGGTTTGGAAAACCCGGAAAAAGCCGGAAAACCGGGAAAAAGGCAATAAAAGGACACGTCTTAACGTCCAAGTCCGCCACGATAAGACCGTGAAACGCACAGAAACAACGGAGTGGTCAGGCCGAAGCCTGACCACTCTGCACACGATGATATATTTTTTGTTTTGGTAGGTCGCACGGCCCGCCCACAAATTCGGCTTCAAAGCCTAAAAAGTACGGTTTACTGTTGCGCAGAGGAAGAGGTTTCAGCTCCCTGTGACCAGCCGTAAAAGCTAGAGACACCGGGTGTCGATCTGACATATGGATGTGTTGCTACCGCCAACAGTGGTCAGGAAAACATGGGAAATAGGAAGGAGGCCAAAAAGGCCATGTCTCGCATTTGTGCTGCCACGCTAAGGCCGTGAGACGCACAAAAAAAACGGAGAGGTCAGGCCGAATGCCTGACCTCTCCACACACAATGACGTATTGGTTGCTTCTTTGGGGATTACAGGAGGGCCACAAATCGCGTCCAAACATTAAAAGTGTGAAAAAATCTGGTTTCCAAGATTTGCGATGAAACGCTTCACAGCACACACACGACTCTCATATCAAATCGTGCGGCTTGTCGTTACGCACGGTTTGACATATGCTCGGGCTCGGCTCGGCCGGATTTACGGTCCGCGCGCAATTAGCCAAAAAGCGTTTTCGGACGCGTTTATTATTCTAGCCCAAAATTGGACTTTTTGGAGTTGTGTCCAGACGGTTTGACATACAAAGAAGATATTGATGTCGTCCTCGTAGATCTCGCCAAGGCCGACGATTTGACATATGGTTTATCGCCGTCTGACTTACGGATCATGCACAAATTTGGGAAAACAAAAAAGTGTAAATGGGCGAAAAAATTATTATTATTATTCAGCCTTTTTTCGGCAATTAATGCGGGTTCGTACCGAAGCACGCACACCCGCGTGTTATATATCAAAAATTAGAGCTTTGTTGCGTGAGGTGTGCTATTACTTTTATAGCGATCGGACTGGGCCTGGCCGAGCTATTAACGCTGAACAGGGTAATTTCCCATTGGAATGTATTGATCGCTAATTTTAGCATTGGTAGCATTTGTAAAAAAAAAATTCTTTGAAGTGATACTGCAGTACCACATTAAAGAATTCCCATTTTACAAATTACATGCCCGCGGCTGTGACCAATGCCCGGACAGACCCATCAAAATTCCCCTGGGGATTTTTGTTTCTAGTTGCTGTTAGGCTACATTGGTGTTGTAAAAATATTTTTGAATGGAGATTTGAAGAAGATAGCCTAATATTCATTAGAAACAATAAATGTACTGTTTGTCTCTAAGGGATCGGCTACACGGGTATAATAATGAGGGTCTAGAAACTGCATGTCTTACGTCATCATCCTTGCATGGGCACTTCTGTACCTGTGCTTCTCTTTCTACGCCAAACTGCCCCTGGGCCAGCTGTGGCCACACCTGGAACACAGGTATGAACACTGACTACAACCTTGGCATGTGTAACAACAGCAGCATAACAGTAGTGCAACAACATCAAAAAAATAAGAATAATGAACTAAAATATATTTCACTTCCTGTAGAAACTTGTGAGGACTTTAACGCACTGAACAAATATAACCAGACTATAAACACCAACTCGACCTCCCCAGCAACTGAATTCTGGGAGTAAGTTTTTAAAGTCAAACACAGAAGGAATCTTTAAGTACACTGGAAATGCAAACAAATTCCAGATATTCTAACAAACAACGTATCTCCAGACGGCGTGTGCTGGCGATCTCAGGTGGAATTGAGGAGCTGGGCAGTGTTCGGTGGGAGATCCTCCTCTGCGCCATTGCCATGTGGGTCATTTGTTATTTCTGCATTGGAAAGGTGTGAAGTCTACAGGAAAGGTTGGTGTTTAGGATTCAGTTGTAAAAATGAAACAATAGTAAACTGGAAATAGTAAATTTTCAATGACTACGAGAATTTTCATTTTGAGCATGTAGACGGAGAGTGAAACCGGTTTGCTGCAGACAGGAAGAAAACTTTCACAATAAGGCAGACAAGAAAGCATGAATTCACAAGACGGGGGATTAACTTGTAACAAAGACACGTAAAACATGGACAAACATTCAATGACCCAACAAGGACTAAAAATGAGGGGGCCATTATACAACAACAGGTGCCGACAGTCAGGTAATCCGGGACTGTGATGCCCATGGGAGTCCCTGATCATCCCAGCTCCATAAGAACTGTGAAGCAGCACCCAGTATGGGCTGCAACATTGATGTGGACATGCACATAACTCTCCTTAGGTTTGTTCCAGTTTATGTTACTGGCCTTATTGCCACATGCCTTTGGGTCTGTAATTGTTTATCCTTTGTTTCCTTTGTTAAGCCCTTGCTGCCACTTTTGTTTGTATTTATAATCAAGTACTTTTTCCAAAATTCCCATCTCTGCGCCTCACTCTTCTACCGACCATGGCAACCACATGGACTCCATGTAACTACAACCTGGCACATCCTCCACGGTCTGAGCTGTGACACAGTTATGTTATAAAATGATTGGAAACGTTTGCCTCTTTGGCTGATCAGACATCTCACAACCTTTAGTTAAATGAGCAGATCCAATATAAGCCTGGATGCTGTTAGAGCGTCTGGGTGCAACACAGTGAAATCCTGATTAACCCCAAATGCTGGATCTGGTTGCTCTATTTTCAGGTGGTGTATTTTACAGCCACTTTCCCATACGTGATGCTGCTGGTGTTGCTGATCAGAGGGTTGACTCTGCCTGGTGCCCTGCAGGGGATTGTGTACTATCTGAAGCCTGACCTCACCCCCACTTCTAGATCCTCAGGTTACTTTGAACAACATGTATGAGATGTCAAAGCATTCAAAACAGAACTTTTCCAAGATAAAATGTAGATCTCACAAACCCCATGGTTGTTAGTTTGAATCATTACTTGGACCTTGAGTGGGTGGAGTTTGTATTCTATATACCGAGTTTTAAAAATATCTTTTGATAAAAATACATCATATAACAGGTCTGTGTGTTTTCATGCAGGTGTGGATGGAGGCTGTAACTCAGGTCATCTTCTCCTTCGGTGTGGGTGGAGGACTGTTGGCTTCACTATGCAGCTACAATCCATACAACAACAACTGCTACAGGTATGATTTAGAACCAGTCAGTCCTCAAAAATCTCAAATCAAAACCGCCACCCCCTCTAATATACATAAATTAGCATCCTAAATCCGAACCTCTCTGGGCAGGAACTGTTTCTGGCTCTGTTTGTTGAACGCTGCTACCAGTTTGGTGGCTGGATTTGCAGTATTTCAGTGCTGGGCTTCATGGCTCATGAATACAATGTTGGCATTGCAGAAGTTGCAGAGTCAGGTACTGTACTTATAATGGCTTGGGAGTATCTATATAAAACAACAATATAAGTAATCAATAGTGTTCAAAATAGATAATGGCTTGTGGCTACATGAATAACTTTTTTCTTCTTACAGGTCCTGGTCTGGCATTCATTGCGTACCCTCAGGCAGTGGCCATGATGCCTTTACCCCAGCTGTGGGCGATATGCTTCTTCATCATGATTATTGCTTGGCCTGGATTCACAGGTGGCATCAAAATGTGTACACCACACACACACACAATAAATACACACACTAACAAACAAACAAACAGATATTAACTGTTGGATGCATAAACTCTAGTTTGTTATGATGGAGGGGGTGATAATGCCAGTGATTGACCTGGCTCCCACTGTGCTGCGCAGACCTGGACGAAGAGAACTTTTACTGCTGGTCTTCAGCCTCTTCTGCTTCAGCATAGTATCCTAATGATTACAGAGGTGATCAGAGCACCAAATATAAAGTTAATCTGATTGTAGTCATTTGTATGATTTGTGTCTATAATTGCTTGTCTATAAATAAGCCTTTTCCCTGTAGGGTGGGATGTATGTCCTGCAGGTCTTTGATTACTATGGCATGAATGCATCTTCCAAACTCTTCCTCTCTAGTCTTCAGTGTCTCACAATGGGCTGGATATTTGGTAAATAATAAATAATTGCAGTAAAATCAAAGAACGTCCTTATGCTGTAAATGCAGTGGTGTGCCTTCTCTGTTTAATTAATGGTTTTATGTTGTTTAAATGTTTCAGATCATCAAAAAATAATATACAGTACAGGCCAAAAGTTTGGACAACACCTTCTATTTCAAGGTGTTTTCTTTATTTACATGAACATTTACGTTGGTAGATTCTCACTGAAGGCATGCTCTGATTACTGCTTTGCACACACTTGGCATTCTCTCGATTAGCTTCAAGAAGTCGTCACCTGAAGTGGTTTTCCAACAGTCCTTGGAGTTCCCAGAGGTGTTTAGCACTTTGCCTTCACTCTACTGTCCAGCTCACCCCAAACCATCTGGATTGGGTTCAGGTCCAGTGACTGTGGAGGCTAGATCTCCACTTTTTGTTAAGTACATAACTCCACATGTGTTCATTCATAGTTTGATGCCTTCAGTGAGAATCTACCAATGCAAAAGGTCATGAAAACAAAGACAACACATTGAATGAGAAGGTGGTGTCCAAACTTTTGGCCTTTAATGTATACTAGTCAAAGATTACTGTCACAGCTCAATAAATGAATCATGTAAATAAGACCTGCCTGACAAAGTGATGTACACCACAAATATCCTCAAAACCAGACATCATGCTGAGATCCAAAGAAATTAGGAACAAATGAGAAAGAAAGTAATTGAGCTCTATCAGTCTGGAAAAGGTTATGAAGCCGTTTCTAAACCTTTGGGACTCCCAGCGAACCACAATTAGTGAAAACATGTAACAGTGGTGAACTTTCCAGGAGTTACCCTGTCGATCGGGGCAGAGTTCATGACAAGAGAAAGGGATGGGGAGCCAAGACGAAAAGCACTGCTGAGCAAAAAGAATCACTACTGCATTTCAGAAAAAGAACATCAGAAAAAGAACATCATACCACATATTTTTATGGTCAGGGGCTGTTTTGCTGTTTCATGGCCTGAAAGACTTGCTGTGATTAATGGAATTAGGATTCTGCAGTTTAACAAAACACCATGAAGGAGAATGTCCCTCTATCTGTCCATGACCTCAAACTGAAACCAACGTGGATTCTGCAACCTGACAATGATCCAAAACACACCAGCAAGTTCACCTCTGACTGGCTGAAGAAAAACAGAATGAAAACTTTGGAGTGGCCTAATCGAAGTTCTGACCTGAATCCATATTAAGATGCTGTGGCATGACATGAAGTACAACAATTTTGTTGTTCAAAATTCCCACTTTTGATGATCTGAAACATTTAAATGTGACACATGAATAAAGTACTATACTACTCTAGTTACGCCAGATAGAAACGATGCCTTTCCATCTTCCAGGAGCGGAGCGCATGTGTGATGCAATTGAAGACATGACAGGAGTGAGACCCAGCCCGCTTCTTCAGTCTCTGCTGGCGCTATCTGACACCACTAGTATGCACAGTGAGTTCCTCTCTTATTCTCATTAGTGGTTCTGACATTTTTAAACAGGATGACACTGTTAATTCCCACATGTATGACCCATAGCCATTCTAATTAATCCAGTTGAAAATATATCAGTATGATGCTGCACGTATTTTTTAGCTAGTCTCCGTTGACATGGATAATGACCTTATTCATTACAAAAAAGAAATCAGATTTTACATCAGAAAATTATAATGAGCCAGCTTTATTGGTCCAGTTGTTGCCTGGCTTGAGCACAAGAGCAGAGAGCCTGCATGCCACAAACAGCTGTGCATGGACTTTACTGTAATCCAACATGTGGTGCTTAAAATTCCTAACTGCATTTGTCTATGAGTGCTGAATTTATGTGTGACTTTAAATTATTCCATAATGTCCTTCTTTCCCCAGGCATCCTTCGTTGGCTCCTTGGCCAATTACAAGCCCCTGACATTTAACCGAACCTACACATACCGGTGTGGGTGAATGTGCTGGGATGGATAATGATGCTGTCGTCCAGTCTGGCGGTACCAGTACTGGCTGTCTACTTGCTGTGTACTGGAAAAGGAAGCCTGAAACAGGTTAGTTTAAGTTTTGATGGAATTTATATATGCATGTACAAGTTTATTTGTTGGTCTGGTCTGTAATAAATAATGATGGTATTTCTCTCTCTTACCAGCGCTGCATTCATCTTTGTCAATGTGCTGATGACCTTCCTTTGACCCGGAAGCAGAGGGAAGAGCTTTCAAAGTTGAACCCAGATGCAATGTAGTTGCCGTGGGGAACAAATAAAGCTTTTAAGAAGATGTTGGGACACCTAAGAGAAAATAATCTAGAATTCTTTGGTTTATTAAAAGTTGTTTGCATCAGTGTGAAAATATTAACTAACATCTGAGTAATGAGCATTATCTTGCAAGTAAATCTGTCTATTATCTTAGAGATACCATAATAAAAGTTAATCATGAGGAGTTACTAAAGGCTACTAACAGCAGTAGTGCCACCTTCAGGAAAAAAGGGGGCTGTTCAAGTTTTATGTGTCTAACATTTTGATCAAGTATCTTTCTTCTGTTCAAAAAATAAATTCATGACATTTTTAAGAAAGTTTCTGCGGCACCTGTGAAACTGTTGATAAAGAAACATTAAAACAACACTGAAAGCAAAATGACTTATTTCAACACATTTTATATCAATCAAATTGTTTATGTTAATTGAGTCGGGAAATGATCCTCACTTTCTTGTGCAATATTCTGACAAATGCTGGTTCCAGCTGTGGAACCTGCTCATTCTGGTCAGTACTGCAGGGAAGCTGGAAACTAGCTGCAGGACGTGCCCATGAACAGGGTATCAGTCTAGTATAGGGTGAACTGTTTTCATGGGTGGAATAATTATAAACTCAAATATTTAGGATTGTCTCAAATCCACTAAAACATGTAAATTGTATGATCATTCCAAGTAAAAGGAACAGAAAATCACAGAGAGTCAAATTACTACAAACTGCAATAGGAAATAACAAAGTGTCCTGATAGTTTTGCAGATCACTCCCAACTCCATACCATGCAATAAAAATGATGAACAGGCAGCGCACCTACTCAGTTTTTTGTTGGGACAGTGAGATGCAAGACTGTCCAAGTGACAAACTAGGAACTTTGACTGGATAGTCCAACAGCAACCAAATTACAATTCTGATCGCTACACTCCACAAATCCCCAAAACACGGAGGACGGCACAAGAACCCAGAACCACAGAACACAGAACCATTAGTTACCACTGGAACTGAAGCAGCCAGGTAATAATGCAGTATGTGGAGCTCTGAACAGTCAAAACTTGTCTGTAAATGTAAAAACAGCTCAATGATAACTAAATAAATATTACAGAAAGGGTGAAGTTAACTAAAGTAGTGAAGATATCAGGGGACATAGATCTACTGCTTGCTTAGCACTGGCCCCTTGACTTCCACCCCATGTAAGGTCTGGTTTGGTTCAAAAGTGTAGCTTAGTTTGCTTGATATTTTATAGTTGGGGTTAGAATGTGTAGAAGTTCCCCTTCCTCCGCTGCAAAGAACGGTTAAGGTATGTTTTCCAAAAGAACAACTCTTTACAAAGCAATAGACTGTATTAATTAAACAATTCCGTATTACTGCTATTTTATATAACAGTAGTAACTGGCTGCAAAAAAAGGAACTAAAAGTCTAAAGTACAGTTCAAGGATACAGAAAAAAAATTAATGCTTGGACTCCTCAAATTTACACATAAAGAACACTAGAATTAATAAAAATTAAAAAGCAAGAACTTACAGTCATCAATATGTTCATACAGTACAAAAAAGCAGAAAATCATTTTGTGTTCAGATTAGTCAACACATTTAGACTGACAAATATGAACCTGTCTTACTGTAATTTCCATGTGTGCTTGGTTTCTTTTGAATAAATTCAAACCCAATTCAGGATGGTACACAGTGCTTCACACTGCTTTAGTACAAATACGTAATATGTTTGTACGACAATAAACAGACATTTCTTGTGCTCTTTATGGTGGTTGTGATGAGGTTGTGATGAGGCTGTTTTCAGAGGTTTTAAGGGCCGAAAACATACTCTAAAAAGGAAATAAGGGAAAAAGGCTGGTAACCCAGTGAGAGTCCATATAATTAAACAGATGATTAGAATAATAAATACAATTAAACAAATAAATAGCAGAAAGATAGACACAAACACAGATAGAGCTTCAGCGGTGGTCTAGTTCTAACATGAAGCCAACTGATGTGATGAGTGTCATGACACGAACCAGACAGAGAACAGGGGACCAAACTAAGACATGAGCTAAAACCCTAAACAGAGAGCCCACCTGACCTAGAGACAGGGAGAATACAGACATGGAAGAGACATCTGACTGAAAGTAGAACTCTGCGGTGAAGTTACAGTAGTTTCATGTTGGAAAATTCAACAGATATTCAGATTTCACTAAGCACAACCCTCCACAAGACTTCTGTTTTACCTAATACCTAACCATATTTTATATTAATATTTTTAAAAATTGTGGAAAATTATCTCTTTTTTTCAGTAGCTTCCGCACAAAGTGAGCATATGATTCAAAACCAATGTAGAACTGTGCTGCTGCATGGAACTAGTCAGACGCATTTTGGTTTATTGAGGTTTTCCTCACCTTCAATTTTATACAAATTAAAGTCGTAATTGCCTGAAATTGATTAGGATTTAACCATTTAAGAACTGAATCTAGCTGCTTGGACTATAGGACTTACCCTCATTTTTTTTTACTTTTCCACAGCAACACCTGAACACCAACATTACACCCACATTGTGTTACTCACACACAAACTGTACGTACACACTTAAATACTGACTGGAACGTGCATCTACACTCTACGTGCTATAACTGTCATTTACTTGCTGCTCAGTATTGTCAGTTTGCCTCATCTGCCTGTTCTACCCTCCCACATGAAAATTGTTACTGTCTTACTTCTTCATATCTCACATATCATATATTTTCTTGTAAACTTAGAACTTATGACTTCTTGTGAAGTGACAAATTTGATATTGCCAATTTATTTTCTTTCTACCTTGTAAACTTAAAACTTTTTAGCAGTTTTTAGCAGTGACTTGCATTTTACTGTAATGTTGTTCCCTGTGTTTACTTGCATATGACAAATAAAATTGAAACTGAACTACATTTCGATTTTTTTCACAATTATACAAAATGTTTGGAGATTCCCATATCTCTGCTACAGAAATGGTGGAGGTAAGTCTAAGTTATGTACAAGATACACTGAGATATTATTGAACTGCTTTATTTTACACTAATCTTTTTACTGTAGTCTATACCACAAGGACTGTATGGTTTAAGATGCAGTAATGTATGAACATTTAAATATCATGTTTCATAATCACAACTCTAACCTTATATACACACGAATGGACAACATAAGAAAGATTTTGTTAAAATGTATATATTACTTGTACTGAATTTAGTTTTCAAGGTGCTTTCTTGGTGCCCTACGTGGTGGTTGTTGGTGACCTGTGGGATCCCCCTGTTTCTTCTGGAGAGTGCGATTGGGTCAGTACACACAGCAAGCAAGCATCCACCTGCTGGGAGAAGTGCCCAATTGCTCAGTGTGAGTGGGGAAGAAAATTTCTCCATCTGTTCAGGTCAATTTATTCAAGGATTCATAGTAGTTATTGTCATGTGTATGGAAAGAAATTAAATTTTTCTGTACAATGAAATTCTTTCTTTGCTGTCCACATACAAGGTAGGTAAAATTTAATATATGAACACAGTGAAGGTTTCTGTGCTTGTGGTATTATTGCTGTTAGGCTATATGGGTGTTGTAAAAAATGTTTTTGAATGGGAGATTTGAAGAAGATAGCCTAATATTCATTAGAAACAATAAATGTACTTTTTGTCTCAAAGGGATCGGCTACACAGGTATTATAATGAGGGTCTATAAGTGCATTTCTTACGTCATCATCCTTGCATGGGCACTCTGTACCTGTGCTTCTCTTTCTACGCCAAACTGCCCTGGGCCAGCTGTGGCCACACCTGGAACACAGGTATGAACACTGACTACACCTTGGCATGTGTAACAACAGCCAGCAATAACAGTAGTGCACCAGCTTCAATAAATTAAGAATAATGAACTAAAATATATTTCACTTCCTGTAGAAAATTGTGAGGAACTTTGACGCACTGAACAAATATACCACCAGACTATAAACACCAACTCGACCTCCCCAGCAACTGAATTCTGGGAGTACGTTTTTTAAGTCAAACACAGAAGGAATCTTTAAGTACACTGGAAATGCAAACAGAATTCCAGACATTCTAACAAACAACGTATCTCCAGACGGCGTGTGCTGGCGATCTCAGGTGGCATTGAGGAGCTGGGCAGTGTTCGGTGGGAGATCCTCCTCTGCGCCATTGCCATGTGGGTCATTTGTTACTTCTGCATTTGGAAAGGTGTGAAGTCTACAGGAATAAGGTTGGTGTTTAGGCTTTCAAATGTAAAAATCAACAGTAGTAAACTAGAAATAGTAAACTTTCAATGACTACAAGAACTTTAATTTTGAGCATGTTGACTTAGACGGAGAGTGAAACAGGTTTGATGCAGACAGGAGGAAAATTTCACAATGAAAGTAGACAAGTACTTTGGTTCCCAAAATGTCCCATCTCTGCGCTGCCACTATTCTTACCGACCTATCAACGTGACAGGGACAACCACATGGACTCATGGAACTACAGCCTGGCACATCATACACGGTCCAAGCTGTGACACATATTAGAAAATGTGTGGAAACTTTTGCCTCTTTGGCTGAGTGGAAATCAGACGTGCCCATCTCACAAAACTATACAAAAAACATCATTTATCATTGTAGAAAATAATAAAGGACTCTCTGTACTGCCTTGAGGCTTTGCATTTTCTGGGTATTTCTGCGAAAAGCTCTTCCCTACTCTAATTTGAAGTGTTCTTACCTGCCAAAAATTCCTGAACCATCTGTACACTTGGCCTGAGATGACTAATTTACAAAGTTTAATGAACAATCTTTCCTTCCACATTATATTGTTTGCTTTCTCAATGTCACAAAGAAACACACACACAAACACACACAGACACCAGGACAACATCTAGGTAAAACAGAACCGAGCAATATGACCCTAAAGCGAAGGGCTTCAGATACCAACATTTTAAATGTAAAAATTAAGCAACAACAATTCAATTAATTCAGTTTGTTGATATTGCAATTAAATTATTACATTAATATTACAGACACCTTTTGTTCTCCTTCCATGCCAAACTGGCCCTGGGCAATCTGTGATCACACCTAGAACACAAGTAGATTTAGTTAAGATGTTTCTTAGATTGAGTTCATAGTCATGACTGGAAAAGCCAGCGTTGAGATCAGGGACAGGAAGCTTTAATCTGACCAGACTAAAGAAGATGGAACTTGTAAACTGTGAAGAGGTTAAGGGTAGGAGAAAGAAAATTAAGGAAGAGGGCAATGGAATAGCAATATAGAATTTCTCCTGGTTGTCGCAGGGAACATAGTTGGATTAGGAAATGTTTGGAGATTCCCATATCTCTGCTACAGAAATGGTGGAGGTAAGTCTAAGTTATGTACAAGATACACTGAGATATATTGAACTGCTTTATTTTACACTAATCTTGTTGCTATATACTATACCACAAGGACTGTATGGCATATGATGCCATAATGTATGAACATTTAAATATCATGTTTTATAATCACAACTCTAACCTTATGAACACACAAATGGACAACATAAGAATAATCTGTTAAACGTATGTCACTTTGTAATGAATTTTATTTTCAAGGTGCTTTCTTGGTGCCCTACGTGGTGGGTCGTGGTGACCTGTGGGATCCCCCTGTTTCTTCTGGAGAGTGCAATGGGTCAGTACACACAGCAAGCAAGCATCACCTGCTGGGAGAAGTTGTGCCCAATTGCTCAGGGTGAGTGGGGAAGAACTTTCTCATCTTTCTCATCTGTTCTCATTTCTCATCTGTTGAATATATTCAATAATTCAAGGATTCATAGTAGTTATTGTCATGTATATGGAAGAAATTAAATTTCTCTGTACAATGAAATTATTTCTTTGCTGTTGACATACAAGTTATGTAAAGTTTAATATATGAACACAGTGAAGGTTTCAGGGCTTGTGGTATTATTGCTGTTATATATAGGCTATATGGGTGTTGTAAAAATGTTGTTAAATGGAGATTTGAAGAAGATAGCCTAATATTCATTAGAAACAAATGTACTGTTGTTCTCTAAGGCATTGGCTACACAGGTGTTATAATGAGGGTCTATAACTGCATGTCTTACATCGTCATCCTTGCCTGGGCACTTCTGTACCTGTGCTTCTCTTTCTACGCCAAACTGCCCTGGGCCAGCTGTGGCCACACCTGGAACACAGGTATGAACACTGACTACACCTTGGCATGGGTAACAACAGCAACATAACAGTTAGTGCAACAGCTTCAAGAAATTAAGAATAATGAACTAAATATATTTCACTTCCTGTAGAAAATTGTGAGGACTTTGATGCACTGAACAAATATAACCAGACTATAAACAGCAGTTTTGACATCTCCAGCAATTGAATTCTGGGAGTAAGTTTATAAAATCAAACACAGAAGAAAGCTTTAAGGACACTGAGAATGCAAACAGAATTCCAGATATTCTAACAAACAACGTATCTCCAGACGGCGTGTGCTGGCGATCTCAGGTGGCATTGACAAACTGGGCAGTGTTCGGTGGGAGATCCTCCTCTGCGCCATTGCAATGTGGGTCATTTGTTACTTTTGCATTTGGAAAGGTGTGAAATCTACAGGAAAGGTTGGTGTTTAGTATTCAAATGTAAAAATGAAACAATAGTAAACTTTCAATGACTACAAGAATTTTAATTTTGAGCATGTAGATGTGGCCGGGATGTTATGTAAGATGTTATGTTATGTATGTCGTGAACTCCAACAAAACTTATTGTAATTGTAAGCTACGGTGTTCATGTGTTTTTTCTGTGTATTTGTGGGTGGGAACGAAAATTTTGGTTCCACATTGTTTGTGTGGTCAGGGTTACATTAATGGCGCACTGTATAGCTCACGTTCACGTGCAGTTACCTCAGTGTGCTGCGGGAGCAGAGAGGGGTGAGACGCGCGTGCAGTGTTCTCCATATCATGTGTTGTATATAGGTGTATTAAAGTTATTAAAGTTATGGCATGTTGTTGGTATTATGCTGTGTATTATAAGCGCGTGCGGCGTTGTGCCGCACGCGCGGTTCTAAAAAAGAAAAAAAAGAAATTTTATTTGCCGCCACGTGTTAGCAGAAGCATGTGTTTCGTAGGATGAGAGGAGGGCCGTGACGCGTGTGATCGTTAGCCACTGACTGTACCCTGCTGTGTTCCCACAGGTATGTTAAATGTGAAATGTATGTAACGTAGCCACTATACGATCGTCATTTTCTTTTTTTAAATTGTATTTTTGTATTTTACTGTTGTTTTTACTGTTGTTTAATGTCACTGTTGGCTCACCTGTAAATAGTTTAATATATGTCATTTAATGACTGAGTTACTGGTTGAATTCATGTGGTGGGTTTATTTATTTATTTTTTGGTTTTTTATTTAATCATATTTTACAAGTTGTATTGACGTGCAGTTACCTCAGTGTGCTGCGGGAGCAGAGAGGGGATGAGAGGAGGGCCGTGACGCGTGTGATCGTTAGCCACTGACTGTACCCTGCTGTGTTCCCACAGAAATAAAATCTCTCTTTTGACACCAACTGATGTGCATGGGTGATTGGATGCTGGTGTGCATCCGTTACATAAAACTGGTGCCGTGACCCGGATGCACCTGATCAGCCATCGCCGATCGCCGGGACCGAGTGCATGCTGGTGAAGCTGGAAGCACCAAGACAGAAGTGTTCCGAACCTACTGTGTTACGGTCTGCTGCATATCAGTTCTGATAGTGGTGTTGTGTACATAGTGAACCTTCTTTTATTTGGTTATCATCCATTGTGTAATATCAACCCAATATGTCCAGTGATAGGTTAGAAGTATCTGATGCTCTCATGTTGGGTTTGGGGCGTGGCCGAGGGTTACCTAGATTTTTAGGGGTGGGATCGCCAGGCATTAGTCATCCCACAGAGGTCCATACTTCACCAGTAGGTGACACACAACCATGCACTGAGACACCTATTGCTAGACCCAGGTTCTCCACTCCAGCTATTAGCAATGATTTTGCCACACAACAGTTATGTGACCTGATTGGAGACTCTGTCATTAATCGGTTGTTAGCTAGTCAGACCCCCGTGCAGTCATGCCAGTCACCACCGCTGGGTGACACTAGAACCGAACCTGCCAGTAAAACCCTTGATTTATCTCAAGTCAGCTTGATTGTTAAATCCAAAGTGAAAGAGCCACCCATCTTCCGTGGTGATGGAAGAGACAGCTGCTCCATCCAAGAATGGATCGACCAGATGGAAGCGTACCTGCGAAAGAAGAGTGTGCACAACCTGAAAAAAATCGATGAGATTCTGGAACACCTGATGGGCAGAGCAAAGAGCATTGTCAAGGTAACTCTCAAAAGTAACAATTCACATAATGCTACTGTCAACCCCGAAGCAATTTACTGCACCTTGAGACGCTACTTTAGCGAAACTCCAGTGTCATGCCTACCGTTGGCCGACTTCTATTCTACACTGCCCACTGCTCAAGAGACCCCTGTTGACTACTGGGTGAGGCTGAACACAGCAGCTGAAATAGCCAGCAAATATTTGGACCAACAAGGAAGCAGAATGGAGAATATGGATGCTGAAATAGCGATGATGTTCATCAAAAACTGCCCAGATGTCGAACTTTCTAGTGTGTTCAAGTGCAAACCCATAGGTAAATGGACTGTGATCGAGGTGCAGGAAGCCATTGACGAGAATCAGAGAGAGATCCAAGCAAAGAAGCTTCTTCTAGGCATGCACAAGCCTCGCTCATTCCAGGTGGCTACTGCCATGGCCGTCACTGACCCGGCTGCCACCAGCGATGGTGGGTATGCTCACGCTAATGTAGCGCAGTGTGTCCCAGTCAAGTCAAGTGATGCCAAGACAAGTGGAAGTGCTGTTACAGAGTCAGGTACGCTGGAGCGTGTTCTCGACATGTTAGAGAAGGTACTCGAAAGAACGAGCCAGTTCCCCACTGTTGCTCCAGCCAGGCCCTCATCCTTCTCGTGGGACCAGCGTGCTACCTGCCAGGTGTGTAGTGATAAGTCACATTCCACTCGTACACACTGTATGAAGGAGAAGAGATGCCTCGTCTGCTTTGAAACTGGACATCAACGAAGGGATTGCCCTGGGACAACTAAACGCGCTGTCCAGTCTGTTAATCGATCACAGAACCAGGAAAACTGAATTACTCACATTCGGGAGGGGACAATGTGAGTACAGGAAAAGGGACCCTCAATACTGGTGATGCCATGTCTGAGTTTGAAGAAATGGTTGCAGCTACTCCCGACCACACGATGGTGGTGTTTCAGAACGTAATGAAATTGGACAAAGTAGACAGTCTGTTCTATGTGGATGTTATTGTGGAAAAGAAAGTCTCATTGCATGCTCTGCTGGACAGTGGATCCATGGCGTGTACTATGAGCGAAGAGGCTGAACAGAGACTGCTGGATGCAGGGTTGATCACAGCCCAGAGTACAGTACCTATTGATGTTGTCCTTGTAGGCTGTGGAGGTGTCCAAGTCCGTCCTAAGCAGGTGCACGATGTAGATATGGAAGTGTATGGTCACACAGTCTGCGTGCCCACATTAGTAGTACCCGGACAGCAGGATGAGCTGATTTTGGGCACGAATGTCATCAAGTACCTACAGTCTCAAATGAAGCAGATGTCGTCTTACTGGCGCTGTGTCGCACAGCCTGAGGCCCCAGGGAGCCCAGAGGTTTCCCATTTCATGAACATGCTGTCTGGCCTCAATCGTTGGAAAGGAAGTGAAATACCTGATGTCATTGGAACTGCTAAACTGGCCCGTGCTGTCACGCTACTTCCAGAGCATGAACATCTGGTGTGGGCTAAGTTACCGGTGACCTCCCCAGTGTCTGAAGGAAGTACCATCGTCATCGAACCACCAAGAGCACAGACCCACAAGAAGGAGGTAATTATTGGTAGAGTCATAGCTACCATGACAGGGGACAGATGGGTGCCAGTTAAGGTTTTGAACGCAGGTCACTCGCCCATAACTCTTAAACGGAACACAAAACTGGCCGATGTCTACCCATGTGTGGCTGTAGAAGACCTTGATGGGGACATCAAGCAGTCACTTGGTGTGACAGCCAAATTACATAACCAAACATTACGAGCTGACCCAAGCTTCAGCATTAGCAATGATCTACAGCGAATGGGATTGAAAGATTTGGACATCGATTCCTGTGAAGTGACGCTGGATTGGAAAATCAAATTGCTGCAATTGATCAAGAAGTACGAGAGTGTGTTCTCCAAGGATAAGCTTGATTGTGGGAAGGCTAGGGACATAGTCCATCATATCCACCTGTCCGACGACAGACCGTTCAGGCTACCCTACAGGCGTGTACCCCCTGCACACTACCAGAAACTCCGACATGTGTTGACTGATATGGAGGAAAGAGAGATCATCAGGAAGTCCAAGAGTGAATGGGCTTCTCCCCTGGTGCTAGTGTGGAAGAAGAGCGGTGATCTCCGCGTCTGTGTTGATTACCGGTGGCTGAATGCTCGAACGATCAAAGACGCACACCCTTTACCCCACCAAGCGGATTGTCTGGCGGCCCTTGGCGGCAATGCCATATTCAGTACCATGGACCTGACGTCCGGCTTCTATAACGTTGCAATGGCAGAAGAGGACAAGAAGCTAACTGCTTTCACGACACCAATGGGCCTCTACGAGTTCAACAGGCTTCCACAGGGTCTGTGTAACAGCCCTGCCAGCTTTATGCGTCTGATGATGGGCGTGTTCGGGGATCAAAACTTTTTGACCTTGCTCTGCTACCTAGATGATTTGTTGGTGTATGCTCCAAGTGAGGAGGAAGCTTTGGAACGATTGGAGATGGTCTTCAATCGACTGAGTGCCCATGGGCTGAAGCTAGCTCCAAAGAAGTGCTATTTCCTCCGGCGCAGTGTAAGGTTTCTTGGTCATGTGGTAGACAGGGCCGGTGTTGCTGCAGATCCCGACAAAATCAGCGCCATCTGTGATATGGGAGAAGTGGATCTCATGAGGGATGATGCTGTCACACCATGTCAGCGGAAGATAAAATCATTTCTCGGCATGGTGATGTATTATCAAAGATTTATACAGAACTGTTCTAGAATTGCCAAACCACTCTTCATGTTGACTGCAGCTCCTAGAGGAAGGAAAGGGAATCCAAGAGGAGCTGCTTCATTCAAAAAGTTAAAACCAAGTGATTGGGGGCAGGAGCACAGAGAAGCGTTCCTGCAGCTGAAGTCAGCACTCCTGAATTCGGTTGTACTTGCACATCCAGACTTCAGTCGGCCGTTCGTTCTTTCCACGGATGCTTCTTTGGATGGATTGGGCGCCGTACTGTCACAGGCCCCAGAAGACGGGAGCAAGGCTCGACCAATAGCCTTTGCCAGCAAAGCACTTACCCGTGCCCAGCTTAACTATCCCGCTCACCGACTGGAATTCCTGGCATTGAAGTGGGCTGTTTGTGACAAATTCGGACACTGGCTGAAAGGTCACCCATTCACTGTTTGGACGGATAACAATCCACTGACATACATCCTGACAAAGCCCAAGTTGGATGCATGTGAACAGAGGTGGGTCGCCAAGTTAGCTCCTTATGATTTTAACATCCGATACATACCTGGCAGCCGAAATGTAGTGGCTGACGCGCTCAGCCGACAGCCGTTTGTGAAACCACAGGTCAGTGTGAGATTGGTGGAAGAACCTTACAGAGCATTGTTGAAGGAGGCCGAACAGCTTAAGGAAGACTTGATTCAGGACACTTTTAGGCTAAGCAATAACTGTCAGGCCTTGGTAGAACCTTCCTCCTTTGAAAATCTGCAGCGTCGTTCACTCGGCAGTGAGGAAGTGTCTGCTTTATTGACTGGCTGCATGGAGTGGAACAAGGGACCTGAAGGAAGAGTGATCTCTTGGTTAGCACAGGACGTGGAACAGCTAGTACCATCTGGTCAAGTGCCCTTGCATTCATTCTCCCTCCGGGATTTGCAGGAAAAGCAAGCCGAGGATGCTACCCTTTCCCGTATTCTTGTCTACGTGGCCCGTGGCAGAAGACCTTCACGTAGGGAGCGTGCTAAGGAGACATACAAGGTACTTAAAGCTTTGAAACAGTGGGAGAAACTGAAGATGTTGGATGGCATATTGTATAGAGCCAGTAAAGACTTTCTGACAGGGAAGAAAAGACACCAATTCATTGTTCCGTCATCACTTATTAAGGATGTTCTGGAAGGAGTTCATGACACTGCTGGACACCAAGGTCAAGCCAGGACCCTGTACTTGGCAAGACAGCGGTTCTTTTGGGTTGGAATGGAACAGGATGTTCGTGAGCATGTCAAGTGTTGTAGACGATGCGTGGTTAGCAAGACACCTGAGCCAGAAGGTAGAGCGCCCTTGGAAAGTATTAGAACCACGAGGCCGTTGGAACTTGTTTGCATGGATTTCTGGTCAGCAGAAGATTCGAATGGAAGAAGCGTGGATGTTTTGGTAGTAACAGATCACTTCACCAAAATGGCGCATGCCTTCCCGTGTAGAGACCAGTCAGCTAAGCAGGTAGCACGACAGCTGTGGGACCGTTATTTCTGTATATATGGATTCCCAGAGAGGATACACTCGGATCAAGGTGCTAATTTCGAGAGCCAGCTGATTCAAGAGCTCATGCAGGTAGCTGGAGTCATGAAGTCAAGAACCACTGCATATCATCCGATGGGAAACGGTCAAGCTGAGCGCTTTAACAGAACGTTAGGTGGCATGATCAGAGCTTTACCCCCCAGAGCTAAGCAGAAGTGGCCTCAAGTGTTGCAGACCTTGACTTTCGCATACAACTGTACAGCCCATGAGTCCACGGGCTACGCACCATTCTACCTCATGTTTGGAAGAATTCCACGTCTACCGGTTGACGTTATGTTTCATAACGTTGAAAGAGACAATAATCATGTGGATTATGACAGCTTTGTCAAGAGGATGAGAGATGACTTGAAGGAAGCTTTGTTGGTTGCACAAGCGAATGCAACGGATAGTCAACGTCATCAAGCTGAATTGTACAATCGGAGAATCAAAGGCTGCGACATTGAGGTAGGAGACCAAGTCCTTTTGGCAAACAAGGGAGAACGTGGACGCAGGAAACTGGCAGACAAGTGGGAATCTACTCCTTACATTGTGGAATCTAAGGACCCCAGGTGCCATGTCTACCATGTCAGGAACACCAGCTCGGGACATGTGAAAGTAGTTCACCGCAACTTACTCCTGCAAGCAAATTTCCTCCCGCTTGAAGTTGGAGATGAGTGTTCTTTCACCAGTGAGCCTGAAGTCAGCCAGGTGCATAGCGAGAATTCTGGAAGAACTCAATCTGTTCTAGATTCGGTCATAGACAGTGCTGTGCGTACCGTTAATTGGGTGGCTGAAGTTACCGACACAGTTGGTTGTGCTGAAGATCCACAAGTGCCTTCAGGATTGGAAGTGTCAGAACCTGTTTCCCTACCTGTGAACAACTCACCTTGTGATGACAGTGCCTCAAATAGCAACCATGATATTGAGACTGAAAGCCCGAGTGTTCCTGCTGACTCAGTTATGGTTGTACCCTCCACAACCCCTTTGTCTGATGAGATTACGTCCCAAGCAACTACTATATCCCAGATTAGGACGAGAGTAGGGAGAATAGTGAAGCCGGTAAGCCGATTGATTCATAACATGACACAGAAAAGTGTACCTATGGAATATCAGTTAGTGGGATTGTGAATCTCCTGTCATCGTAATCAATGTCCCATGTGATTGGCATTAATTGTAGATCCATTAAGACACACAGTTAATGAAGTTATCCTGTTCGTAGTAGTGAGTGGTGTATGGGGCACCTCTTTAGCAAGTGATGGAGGAGAACCTGGCCAGTTATCCTCTGTCATTTTCCCTGTAAGTGGGAGACATATGTGTCGCATAGTAGACGATGGTTGTATGGATGACCGGGTTCATAGCATTGTGTCATTGAGCTACTTACCTTACTGAATAAGTTTTGTGAAGTTCAGGGGGGAGTATGTGGCCGGGATGTTATGTAAGATGTTATGTTATGTATGTCGTGAACTCCAACAAAACTTATTGTAATTGTAAGCTACGGTGTTCATGTGTTTTTTCTGTGTATTTGTGGGTGGGAACGAAAATTTGGTTCCACATTGTTTGTGTGGTCAGGGTTACATTAATGGCGCACTCTATAGCTCACGTTCACGTGCAGTTACCTCAGTGTGCTGCGGGAGCAGAGAGGGGTGAGACGCGCGTGCAGTGTTCTCCATATCATGTGTTGTATATAGGTGTATTAAAGTTATTAAAGTTATGGCATGTTGTTGGTATTATGCTGTGTATTATAAGCGCGTGCGGCGTTGTGCCGCACGCGCGGTTCTAAAAAAGAAAAAAAGAAATTTTATTTGCCGCCACGTGTTAGCAGAAGCATGTGTTTCGTAGGATGAGAGGAGGGCCGTGACGCGTGTGATCGTTAGCCACTGACTGTACCCTGCTGTGTTCCCACAGGTATGTTAAATGTGAAATGTATGTAACGTAGCCACTATACGATCGTCATTTTCTTTTTTAAATTGTATTTTTGTATTTTACTGTTGTTTTTACTGTTGTTTAATGTCACTGTTGGCTCACCTGTAAATAGTTTAATATATGTCATTTAATGACTGAGTTACTGGTTGAATTCATGTGGTGGGTTTATTTATTTATTTTTGGTTTTTTATTTAATCATATTTTACAAGTTGTATTGACGTGCAGTTACCTCAGTGTGCTGCGGGAGCAGAGAGGGGATGAGAGGAGGGCCGTGACGCGTGTGATTGTTAGCCACTGACTGTACCCTGCTGTGTTCCCACAGAAATAAAATCTCTCTTTTGACACCAACTGATGTGCATGGGTGATTGGATGCTGGTGTGCATCCGTTACATAAAACTGGTTGCCGTGACCCGGATGCACCTGATCAGCCATCGCCGATCGCCGGGACCGAGTGCATGCTGGTGAAGCTGGAAGCACCAAGACAGAAGTGTTCCGAACCTACTGTGTTACGGTCTGCTGCATATCAGTTCTGATAGTGGTGTTGTGTACATAGTGAACCTTCTTTTATTTGGTTATCATCCATTGTGTAATATCAACCCAATATGTCCAGTGATAGGTTAGAAGTATCTGATGCTCTCATGTTGGGTTTGGGGCGTGGCCGAGGGTTACCTAGATTTTTAGGGTTGGGATCGCCAGGCATTAGTCATCCCACAGAGGTCCATACTTCACCAGTAGGTGACACACAACCATGCACTGAGACACCTATTGCTAGACCCAGGTTCTCCACTCCAGCTATTAGCAATGATTTTGCCACACAACAGTTATGTGACCTGATTGGAGACTCTGTCATTAATCGGTTGTTAGCTAGTCAGACCCCCCGTGCAGTCATGCCAGTCACCACCGCTGGGTGACACTAGAAACCGAACCTGCCAGTAAAAACCCTTGATTTATCTCAAGTCAGCTTGATTGTTAAATCCAAAGTGAAAGAGCCACCCATCTTCCGTGGTGATGGAAGAGACAGCTGCTCCATCCAAGAATGGATCGACCAGATGGAAGCGTACCTGCGAAAGAAAGAGTGTGCACAACCTGAAAAAATCGATGAGATTCTGGAACACCTGATGGGCAGAGCAAAGAGCATTGTCAAGGTAACTCTCAAAAGTAACAATTCACATAATGCTACTGTCAACCCCGAAGCAATTTACTGCACCTTGAGACGCTACTTTAGCGAAACTCCAGTGTCATGCCTACCGTTGGCCGACTTCTATTCTACACTGCCCACTGCTCAGAGACCCCTGTTGACTACTGGGTGAGGCTGAACACAGCAGCTGAAATAGCCAGCAAATATTTGGACCAACAAGGAAGCAGAATGGAGAATATGGATGCTGAAATAGCGATGATGTTCATCAAAAAACTGCCCAGATGTCGAACTTTCTAGTGTGTTCAAGTGCAAACCCATAGGTAAATGGACTGTGATCGAGGTGCAGGAAGCCATTGACGAGAATCAGAGAGAGATCCAAGCAAAGAAGCTTCTTCTAGGCATGCACAAGCCTCGCTCATTCCAGGTGGCTACTGCCATGGCCGTCACTGACCCGGCTGCCACCAGCGATGGTGGGTATGCTCACGCTAATGTAGCGCAGTGTGTCCCAGTCAAGTCAAGTGAT